>NC_090224.1:17960000-18090000 GCF_024489055.1 Chanodichthys erythropterus
ATATAATATAATATAATATAATATAATACTAACAACATTACTAACAACAACCATCGGTGATCGGGCATTAATAATAATAACAATATTTATTATTATTATTATTATTAGTAGTAGTAGTAGTAGTAGTAGTATCATTTCTATGTATTTATCTATATGTATGTATGTATGTGTATTTATTAATACATATGTCCCTCTTCAAAACAAAATCCAACACATTAAAATACTTATATCTTATATTTATTTTAATTTTTAATCTGATCATGATTTGTGTGCTTAGACAATTTCTGTGTCCAAAAAGTGCGTTTCTAGATAATTATTTATATTAAAAAGTCAAAAACGAATAGTGACATCCTATACAATAAACGTTCAAATTGTATTTTCTTTTTGTTAACTTAGAAATTAATCTCATAAATGAATTCCAGAATTAAACACATTTAGTGTTATTTCAAGTGACACATAACACATTTAAATGAACATGATCTAATATAATAAGTGCAGAAAATAATTCAGTATACGGAAATGGGAAGGTCACCATTTATCAAATATCATTTTACCGAGATATACACAATTCAATATGTCTCCACTATAAAACGGATATCATTGATTTTGTCTGTGGTTCATTTTATGAAATTTCCATTCCAACCACAGAATTGGACATCTTTTTTTTATTAAAAGAAGAGCCCTCAAAAAATCTTTCTTTTCAGGCATAAAGAGTCCAGCATGTTCGTCAGAGGTGACTAATTACAAGGCCGAGACAGGCAGAGAGGTCACTGTCCACGCAACAGCTTTCACAGACACAAAGACTCTATTCAATGTCTTGCTTCAGCACACCGCAAACACAGACCCAGATTCAATTCAATTGAACTGTACTGAACTGAAACATGTTTACAATGAACAGATAAGATGAAAGGGGCAAAATAATATAATGGCCATTTAAGCGCACTGGAAAGATGGACATGAAATGGCCCTAGAACAACCTTTTGATGAGTTTTCCAGCTGTATTATTGAGCTATTCTAAGGTTCACTGGTTAGCTCATGTTTTTCAAAATGGCAGCTGCTAAACGTTATATCGCTACACTGGAACGATCCAAGCGTCTCTGCAGGGGTGTGTAAGGAGGACAAAAATGATGTGAGAGCGATAGGTAAACGTTTATCCCTGGCATCCACGGTGTAATAGGGCGTAATGTCAGCAGCATTTCTTTAGCAGCTACTGAGGGAGTGAATAAAAAAAATGACATCCAATCAGAAGCCAGCAAAGTGTGTCACCATTACAAATAATAATAGAAAAAAACAACAACGTTCAGGGAAGAGTCCATTTGCAACTACATGGGAGGGGAGGATGATTTATGAATCTACAAAACACCCCTATTGAGATGAAGCCAAGAGAAACTATATGTGATTTACTTCTGAATAAAACAACAGTAACATGTAGAATTTAATTTACTGTTTTATGAATCTTATACTAATTATTTTATCAGTTGCTTAATTAATTAATCAGTAATTGCAAAAGGCTTAGCATTATCTCAATAAATGCAATAGAAAATAATAATAAAATAATAATAAATTAATTAAAATAAAAAAAGAACACACCAATGCTTTACATTAACATGTTAAATTGACAGCCCTAGATGTATCTTACTTAATGTAAAATATAATTAGAAAAAAATAAAATAAAATAAAATATGAGAAAATAAATAATAGGAACAAATATGCTCAACATTAACATGTTAAATTGATAGCCCTAGTTTTAAATTACTTATTGTAAAATTTAATGAGAAAAACATAAAAAAGAAACAAAAATAAGATAAAATATGAAAAAGAAAATAAAATAAGAACAAATATGCTCAAAAATAAATTAAACTAATAAAAATAAAATAATAAATAAAATAAAATAAAATAAAATAAAATAAAATAAAATAAAATAAAATAAAATAAAATAAAATAAAATAAAATAAAATAAAATAATGAAAACACCGTTCCAGGTCACCATTACATCTTAAAATTTCTTTTTGCTTTTTTGCTTTGAATACTGGCAGTGAATCTGTGGACTACTACTGTTTCTTTCCAGTTCACTATCCAGGGACATGTTACGACCGATACTGAGGCAGTGAATCTGTGCTGTATGCCTCACTGGACAAATGATCCTTGGCCTCATCTCATACAGAAGGAGATGCCTGTCAGGATTCTTTGCTCTTGTCTCCAAAACCCTGAGTCCAAGACCAGCACAGTGTCACTTCATGCTGCACACACACACACTGACACACAAACACAGATGGCCTTACGAAAACAAATCTCCAGCGAGCTAACAGAACCGAGGTGGTAAAGGCCACCAATAAAATCCATCAAGGTTACTGTGGCAGCAGCAGGGTTGTCACTTCGAGTTCAAAGATCACGATCTGATATACTATATGTGACTCGCAGAGCTGTAATGTGAAATATATTCCCTGACCGCTCAGAATAATGACAACCTCCATAAATACAGCCATGGACATAATAGTGTATAAAATAAATGAACCCAGGACTACAGGCTAAACTCTAACCACATTTTTTACAGTATTATTACATTTAGTCTTTGAAGCACTCAATATACTTAAGTCAAAGATTATCTAATCAACCGATATTAAAACAAGAAGAATCTCTGACATTGCAAAGTTACTGAAACCACAAATGCAAGAGGCCTGTTGAGTAATTTGAAGTGGTTCTGCAATCTTATTTGAATTCATCGAATTTAAATGGGGTTATTTCCATCTGTCACAGCTGATCTTGTTTTCCTGCTGGATTAAACTTTATAGATTCTGACAAAACGCAGTTAGTGATGACTGTACAACACAGCGGCATGGCTGAAAGCAGCAGAAAGAGTCACGGGTGGATAAACGCAGCCTATCAGCATGGACATGTTGACTCACTGTGGTCTCAGAAGACACAGAGAATATTCTTGATTTTCATTTTCACTTTTGTGATACATTAATATTGATTCTTCACTTAGTAGACTCTCTCTGTCCTCTGAAAAATTAACATTTACAATTTAATATGCTTATTTTAGTATATTTAATTTAATTGATTTACATTTTTAAGTCCTTTAAAAAGTATTTGGTAAGTCTTTATATATAATGCAATATAAAAGTAGTTTAATGCATTAATTATGCCCTGTAATGTACCCTTTATTGAACTGTACTGTATGGTCTTATGAATAATTGTAACCACGGTAATAATACATTTTAAATGCCTTTAGCAGTTATTCATTAAAACACATGACAAACAATTAATTTCAGATGTAATAAGGATTCTTCAAATAGTATAATGCATTTTAAGTTTGGTTACAATTATTTGAAAAGATATAATGCATTACAATGTACATTATGAACACCTTTATAATGCATTTTGCACAAAGGCTTTAAGTAAAGTGTAAACACACACACACACACACAACATACATTTAAGATTTTTTTCTAGTTATAAAAATGCTTGATTTTTTTTTTTCATATTAAGAAAGGTAATTTTTTAGAATTTAAATAATTTAAAATCAGAGGTATTGTACTTTTTAATGTATTGTTGGATACAAAAATATAATTATACAAGGATAGAAAGATAGATATAACTAAATAGAATGACGTGGATGGAAGGATGGATGGATGGATACACAATAGAACGATACACAGATAAAACGATAGATGGAACTATAGATAGAATGATAGAATAATGGATGGATGGATACAACAATAGAATGATACAATGATAGAACGATAGATAGAATGATAGATAAAACTATAGATAGAACAATAGAACAATGGATGGATGTAAGGATGGATGGATGGATGGATGGATACAACAATAAAATTATACAATGAGAGAAAGATAGATAGAACTAGATACATTGATGGATGGATGGATGGATGGATGGATGGATGGACGGACAGACGGATGGATGGATGGATACAACAATAGAATGATACAATGATAGAAAGATAGATAGAACTAGACATAATGATGATGGATGGATGGATGGTGGATGGATGGATGGATACAACAATAGAATGATACAATGATAGAATGGTAGATAGAACGATGGATGGATGGATGGAGGGATGGATGGATGGATGAATGGATGGATGGATGGATACAACAATAGAATGATACAATGATAGAATGGTAGATAGAACGATGGATGGATGGATGGATGGATGGATGGATGGATGGATGGATGGATGAATGGATACAACAATAGAATGATACAATGATAGAATGGTAGATAGAACGATGGATGGATGGATGGATGGATGGATGGATACAACAATAGAATGACAATGATAGAAAGAAAGAAAGATAGAACTATATACAATGATGATAGATAGATAGATAGATAGATAGATAGATAGATAGATAGATAGATAGATAGATAGATAGATAGATAGATAGATAGATAGATAGATAGATAGATAGATAGTTCTTTAAATGCTAGCTAACATGTTACACAAGTCCAAGTTCTTTTCAATTTTTTTTTCCATTAATACAGAGAGTGAGAGATGTCATTACCATCACTCACAGAAATCATCAAAAGTCTCCAATAACCAAAATCCACTAGAAGGCTGATCAAGGCTATTATCAGATCTTTACTCCAGGACAGGTGATTAATGTTTTAACACAGATGAAGTTTGAAGAAGTTTCATATTTCAAATTTTCAAACAGGCAAAAACTTCCCCTTATGAAAGAATCACCCTACTATAAAATTCCCATTAAAACATGTTAAACAGAGAGACACCCAGAAAACATGCACTTAATAATGTGTCAAAAATATCTAAATAATGTAAGTGAATGGAGAATGAATGGATTGGCTTGCCCATGTGAAAATGTGTGACACGACAGCTCCAAATAAAACATCTTAAAGTGTGCATATATTTCTCATTAGAGGTCTTGGCCCTCTTTTGGTTGAGTACCCTGTAAATTAAAAATAAATTCGTTTACAAGGCAACGTTATGTTGCAATACAGATTCATCTAGGTTGAGGGAAAGGGTAATCGTGACGAAAATTCATAATTGACAAGCAAAGCATGGACACACACACATTTATCTGACTAATTCAGGAACTCATTAACTGAATTAATCGCAGCAATTAGCTCATGGAATAAGCAATTATTTTCAGCACATGGCCACAACTTACCGATGTACAAATACACACACAGACTCAGATCCATTAAAGTGTTAAATTCTATTTGATGGGCAGGTCTTTAGGTTCAGTGTTGAATATGTTTGCATCTCTCAGTTCGGAACAAAGCAGCAGGAGTATATGCTAATTTTCTCTCTATCCTTTTTTACTTCCTCTGTAATTAAAAAAAAAAACAACAACAATATAATCCACCAACACATTATGCTTGGAAAGAAACCACTTGGTTTCTGGTGTACTTGACACATTATATCAGAAAGGCGGTTTAAAAGAGAGTAAAAAATTGTTAAAACATTAAATGGCATTCTTGCCAAAACATCAGCACCTCCTTTCAATTAAGTCACTTTCAAATATTTCCAGAAATGGTTTTTGGAGACAAGTAAATGTAAAAACTAAATCCTATTTTAACCGGAGAATTAATTATAAATTTAATAAATAATGAAATTCCAATTCTTCGTGTTTTTTTAAAATTATTATTTCAGTTGATAAGTCAATCTGTACACTATATGCGGTTAATAATGTGTTTGTAATTTAATTTAACATGTAAACTTTGAGCAATTAGACAAATTTAGTTCCCATTCAGTCGGTCACGTTCGACGTACGTCGGACAGACCGACGAATAGGAATCTCGCTAGAGAGGCCAATCTACTTCGAGTGTAACTAAACGAGCCAATGCACATTGGCATGCAATCATATGCATCAGCTGCTCGCCTCGCAGCGCGGGTATATAATGAGCAGCAGGTGCGTTGCATCTTCAGCTTTTCGCTTCGGAGCCGAACGGTGTTTGTTCCTGTTCTCTGCAAGCGAGTGTCTGCTAGAAGACGAGTCAAGCTTTTGGTTGAACTTCTCTTTTTTTTCCGAGTGCGGGCGAACAGCACAGCAGCGGGGTCGACGTCCTCTCTTTTTCTGTTTCGTTTGCCGTTTTTGAGCAAATAGCTGTTTGACAGCGTCAGAAGGCTGTTCTCACGGCCGGTACGGTGCGCTTTTGAGCGCTGAAAAGCCGTTTTTACGGCTGGTAAGAGTGAGCGCCTTCAAAGAGAGAGAAAGCACATGACAGGCTGCACACAATCCCTGTCTGTGTTGCGGTGGCCGTTCCCCTGCGTGCTTCAGCACTTCTAAAAGAGTAAAGTCCCTGAAAGAGCTTACACAAGTAGATTCGCGTCTTTTTAAAGACGACATCCTACTTGTGTTTCTGGATGCGATCGTTCCTGTCCTCACTGACGGCCACGATCACCGTTTCGCATGTCTGGGCGCGTGCTGAAATGATGTTCGTGGGTGTTCATGTTTTCATATGAGAACATGATCACGTCGACACGCCGGTCGTGACTCTTCTTTCTCCGGGAAGCTTGAGTCCCCTCTGTTGTTGGCCAGCTGCCGCTTGTGTGTAAAAGCACAGCCGCGGCTCTGCCCGACACTCTGGGAGACCGTGGAGATCAACGAGAGCAAACCTCTCGCTCCTCTGCGTGTCGTGTGCCGTCGAGCTGCCGGGCTGCAGCGCGGGTTGTCACGGCAACCCAGCGCTCGCTCGGCGCTCTAGATGCGCGGTTCCCTTGCGTAATCTCCATTGTAGCGCCCTCTCTGGTGCACCAGAAGAGGTCTACTTTGCTGATATGGCTTGGGTGACATGAGGTTGAGGGGTTCCTTCGGGGAACCAACCCCCTAGGGCCCCTCCCTCTCTAGCGCATTGCAAGCTGTGCAGTTTCTGGATTGGATTGCTGGTCCTTTTCATAGGGGAACCTAGCATTTCATTCAGAGCTCCAGCTGAGGGACAGACGTCGATTGCAGCATCGGAGAGAGTGCTGTTATGCTCTGGAAATGAGGGTGACGCTGCCCACTGTAATGGTGTGTGCTTATGCTGACTCAGATTCAGAGTTTACAGCCATGCTTTCCTGGGTCTTCCAGATGTGCATGGAAAACTTGGCAGTATGGGGGTATATTGGTGCCATAAATATGGAATGCCAAAGGTGCCAATCTGCATAAGTTTTCCTCTCTCACTACCCTCTTGGATGGGGTGGCTGTACACAGACCACACCCACCCTGCATGTGAGGCCAAGGCACTCTTTGCATGAGGGTAGTTCTGTGCTGGGGTTGAGCTGCGCTTGTTGACTAACCGTGATCAAAGTCACGGCGCAGGCCCTCAGCCAGACGATGTCCACCTCCGTGGTCCAGAAGTGCCCCCTGGCTTACCTTGTGAGGTGTGAGAGGTTGTCAAGCTAAATGCTTTCTCAATGCTCCCATCTTACGAGGTGGCCTTTCGGTGACACTGTCGAGGACTGAGCCCAGCGGTTCTCCTCAGTTAGTAGCGGATAGGGGAGCTTCCCATGACAAACCATTGAGTTCCTCTTGGGCCGCCCCTCAGTCTGCTCGTCGCCAAGGGTGTCGTCCCCTGCAAGAAACTCCGGCCCAGCAGGCTCTGCTGTATCCATTGCGGGGAGATGACGCCTCCCGTCTCTGCAGCTGTTTAACTGGTTGGTGAGAATCACCCCTGGGGCAGGCGACCCAGAGATGGGTGGGGCTGCTCTTCCACCCCTGGAGGAGGGCCAGGTGGTAAATCCTTTATTGGGTTTGTTTCTGTTCCGCCACTGACCCAAGAGGCAGCGGTACCCAAATTTTAAAGAGCAGTTCCTCCATTTCCAGGTCTGAAGAGGGTTTGGAGAGCAGTGGGAGGAGAAAAACCTCACCACTCTCATCCCCCTCTTCTGTCGCCAGTGGACAGCAGCGAGCAGCGGGCAGCCAAAGCCTCGACTGCTCCCTCTGTCCCATCCGTGGAGCCAGGTAAGTGGTGCCTAGCACACTGTGACGCCGCTTCGGGCCGCCTCACAAAGAGAGCCCCCCGAGCCGCGTCCGTGTTCCACCTCGCTGCCCTGCTGCGGGTACACCGGTGGTCCCTTTGGTCCTGCTTGTACGGTCTCTGCGAGCCGGGTTAGCGCTCCCCAGTCCGTCTCGCTGGCTCCTTCGGACCATCAGGGTCGGCTTTGCGATTCAGTTCGCCCGGCTCCCCCCCCAAGTTCAGGGACGTCCTCTTCACTACAGTGAAAGATGCCGATGCCCCTGTCCTGCGTGCGGAGATCGCAGTCCTACTGGCGAGAAGGACGCGATAGAGCCGGTCCCTCCAGCCGATTTGAGGTCGGGGTTCTACAGCCCCTACTTCATTGTACCCAGGAAAAGCGGCGGGTTACGACCGATCTTGGACCTGCGAGTTTTGAATCGGAGCCTCCACAAGCTACCATTCAAAATGCTCACGCAGAAACGCATTTTCGAGTGCATCCGTCCCCGAGATTGGTTTGCAGCGATTGACCTGAAGGACGCGTACTTCCATGTTTCAATTCTTCCGCGACACAGGCCATTCCTGAGATTCGCGTTCGAAGGTTGAGCATATCAGTACAGAGTCCTACCCTTCGGGCTGGCCCTGTCTCCCCGCGTCTTCACGAAAGTCGTGGAGGGAGCCCTTGTTCCCATGAGAGAACGGGGTGTTCGCATTCTCAACTATCTCGACGACTGGCTCATTCTAGCACAGTCCCGGGATCAGTTGTGCAAACACAGGGATTTGGTGCTCAGACACCTCAGCCAGTTGGGGCTTCAGGTCAACTGGGAAAAGAGCAAACTCGCCCCGGTGCAGAGGATCTCTTTTCTCGGTATGGAGTTGGATTCGGTCGAGCAGATAGCACGCCTCACAGAGGAACGTGCTCGGTCAGTGTTGAACTGCCTGAATACATTCAATGGCAGGACAGCGGTCCCACTGAAGTTCTTTCAGAGGCTCCTGGGGCATATGGCGGCTGCTGCGGCTGTAACACCGCTCGGTCTGCTTCATATGAGACCGCTTCAGCACTGGCTTCATGGCCGAGTCCCGAGATGGGCGTGGCAGCGCGGCACATTCCGGGTGCCAATCACTCAGGAGTGCCGCCGAACCTTCAGTCCGTGGTCGGACCCCTTGTTTCTTCGGGCAGGAGTGCCCCTAGAACAGGTGTCCCGGCATGCTGTGGTGTTCACAGATGCTTCTGCCACCGGCTGGGGTGCCACGTAATACGGGCATGCAGTCTCAGGGGTTTGGACGGGACCCCATCTGCATTGGCACATCAATTGCCTCGAGTTGCTGGCAGTACGCCTTGCTCTGAGCCGCCTCAAAGGCCTGCTTCAGGGCAAGCATTTACTGGTCCGTATGGACAACACTGCGACCGTTGCGTACATCAACCGTCAAGGTGGTCTACGCTCCCGTCGCATGTCACAACTCGCCCGCCATCTCCTCCTGTGGAGTCGGAAGCATCTGAGGTCGCTTCGCGCCATTCATGTCTCCGGTGTGCTCAACCGTGTGGCCGACGAGCTATCACGAGCTGCGCTGCCAGGAGAGTGGCGACTCCACCCCCAGGTGGTTCAGCTGATCTGGAGAGAATTCGGAAAGGCTCAGGTAGACCTGTTTGCCTCACCAGAAACCTCCCACTGCCAGTTGTTTTACTCTCTGACCGAGGGGACACTCGGGACAGATGCACTGGCTCACAGCTGGCCCCGGGGCCTGCGCAAATATGCGTTTCCCCCAGTGAGCCTACTTGCACAGACCCTGTGCAAAGTCAGGAAGGACGAGGAGCATGTCTTGTTAGTTGCGCCTTACTGGCCCAACCGGACCTGGTTCCCAGAACTCTCACTCCTCGCGACAGCCCCTCCTGGCCCATCCCTCTGAGGAAAGACCTTCTTTCTCAGAGACGGGGCACTCTTTGGCACCCGCGTCCAGACCTCTGGAAACTCCATGTCTGGTCCCTTGGACGGGATGCGGAGGTTCTAGGTGACTTACCCCCTGAGGTACTTAACACCATCACTTCGGCACGTGCACGGTCTACGAGACGTGCTTACGCCTCAAAGTGGAACCTGTTCGTCGAGTGGTGCTCTTCTCGCCGGGAAGACCCCGAAGATGCTCGATCAGAGTCGTGCTTTCCTTCTTGCAGTAGGGTTGGAGCGTAGGCTGTCCCCCCTCCACCCTCAAAGTCCATACTGCTGCTATATCCGCTTACCACGACCACTTAGATGGCAAATCTGTTGGTCAGCACGACCTGGTCATCCGGTTCCTTAGGGGGCGAGACGGTTAAATCCTTCTCGTCCCCTCTCCATACCCTCTTGGGACCTCACTCTGGTGCTGAGAGCACTTCAGATTGCTCCCTTTGAGCCTTTGCTGTCAGTAGACTTAAAGATTCTGTCTATGAAGACTTTGCTGCTGGTGGCATTGGCCTCCATCAAGAGGGTAGGGGACCTGCAGTCATTTTCGGTCGACGAATCGTGCCTGGAGTTCGGGCCGGGTGATAGCCACGTGGTACTAAGACCCCGGCCTGGCTTTGTGCCCAAGGTTCCTACCAGTCCCTTCAGGGACCAGGTGGTGAGCCTGCAAGCGCTGCCCTCGGAGGAGGCAGACCCAGCCCTGGCTTTACTCTGTCCAGTCCGCGCTTTGCGACTGTACATAGACAGAACCTAAAGCCTCAGGACCTCAGACCAGCTCTTGTCTGTTATGGAGGCCAGCAGAAGGGAAAGGCTGTCTCCAAGCAGAGGATGGCCCACTGGATAGTGGATGCCATCGCCCTGGCTTACCAAGCTCAGGGTGTGCCCTGCCCGCTCAGGTTGCATGCTCACTCCACGAGAGGTGTCGCATCCTCCTGGGCGCTGGCTCGTGGCGCCTCGCTGACAGACATTTGTAGAGCTGCGGGCTGGGCGACACCTAACACGTTCGCTAGATACTATAGCCTTCGTGTCGAGCCGGTCTCCTCCCATGTTCTCGCCACAGGTCAGAGGCACGGAGAGGCCCCGGCTTAGTGTCGGCTTGCTGCGCTACATGCGCTTCTTTTCTCCAGAGAGTCCCTACAAGGCAGACCCTGTCGAGTCCTCCGATATCCCTTCGGCAGCCGACGTGGCGGAGCGTCTGGCGCCAGGCCTATACTCCGTTGTATCCTTGAGAACCGGGTTTAGGCTGGGTTCCATATGTGTGACCCTACGGGGATCCCATATGGTTGGTTCCACGGTTGCTCCTAAACGAAGCCCGTGTCTTTCCCTCTGGGAGAACCTACCCTTCATCGGGTTGGAGTCACCCCAGCTCTTCCATATGTAGCACAGCCCTACAGGGTTAGTCCATATGTACTTCTCCACATAACTCCTTCGGGGAAGGATGTGGCTTCCGCAGCGTTCCTTTCCCAGCGAAGGGTACGCTTTCCCAGCGTTATCCAATAGTCTCACTGAATGGGTTTTGGGGAACAGCAGTGATCGACTCTCTCTGTGTTAGCCCTGTCCCACCATCCTCAGGCAAGGGGGTTCAGGTGGCTTGCAACAGAGCGCTGGAAGGGGCAGCTCCTGTGGCGCTTTGGTAGGGATTCCTATTCGTCGGTCTGTCCGACGTACGTCGAAACGTGACCGACTGAATGGGAACGTCTCGGTTACAAAGGTAACCCTCGTTCCCTGAAGGAGGGAACGGAGCCGTACGTCCCGTCGCCACAGTCGCTGTACCCCGCTGATGCTGCCGCCTATCCGGTTCGGCTCCTCAGCGAAAACCTGAAGATGCAACGCACCTGCTGCTCATTATATACCCGCGCTGCGAGGCGAGCAGCTGATGCATATGATTGCATGCCAATGTGCATTGGCTCGTTTAGTTACACTCGAAGTAGATTGGCCTCTCTAGCGAGATTCCTATTCGTCGGTCTGTCCGACGTACGTCTCCGTTCCCTCCTTCAGGGAACGAGGGTTACCTTTGTAACCGAGACGTTTTAATGTGTCCCTATTATGCTTTTTTATATAAATTAGCTTTCATGCAGAGTGTAATATTGCTGTTTGTGAATGTGAAAGGTCTGGAAATTTACTATAATTTACAGGAAGTTTACTATAAATAAAAGTTATTGTCTCCTAAAAGAAACAATTGATTCTGAACTGCTGAAACGAGTCGTCAGAAATTCCAGCCTCTCTTCCTGTTACAAACTTAAGTAGCAATGTAACTAATTTGCATAATGCCAGCCTGTGGTCTTTATTGGCTGCCCGTGAACAATGTCTACTTTGACCCTCAAACACTGTAGTTGTAGCTGAGACCGGAACAGTTTGGTTCATTTTGTCGACATGTCGAGAAGACACTGTTTTCTGCTCTGCGAAAGCAAATCCACTTTCATGCACTTTCAAAGAATGGGGACTCGTGCTGGAATGGATACGGTATTGTTTAAGGTGCCCTAGAATTAAAAATTGAATTTATCTCGGCATAGTTAAATAACAAGTGTTCAGTACATGGAAATGACATACAGTGAGTCTCAAACTCCATTGTTTCCTCCTTCTTATATAAATCTCATTTGTTTAAAAGACCTCCGAAGAACAGGCGAATCTCAACATAACACCGACCGTTATGTAACAGTTGGGATCATTAATATGTATGCCCCCAATATTTGCATATGACAGCTCATGTTCAAGGCATTACACAAGGGCAGCCAGTATTAACGTCTGGATCTGTGCACAGCTGAATCATCAGACTAGGTAAGCAAGCAAGAACAATAGTGAAAAATGGCAGATGGAGCAATAATAACTGACATGATCCATGATATCATGATATTTTTAGTGATATTTGTAAATTGCCTTTCTAAATGTTTCGTTAGCATGTTGCTAATGTACTGTTAAATGTGGTTAAAGTTACCATCGTTTCTTACCTCATCAAATAACGACAGACAAGACTGTCGTTATTTTCATTTTTTAAACGCTTGCAGTCTGTATAATTCATAAACACAACTTCATTCTTTATAAATCTCTCCAACAGTGTGTAATGTTAGCTTTAGCCACGATGCACTATCAAACTCATTCAGAGTCAAATGTAAGCATCCAAATAAATACCATACTTAGGCGATTAGACATGCTGCATGACGAACACTTTGTAAAGATCCATTTTGAGGGTTATCTTAGCTGTGTGAACTTTGTTTATGCTTGTTAAGGCAAGCACAAGCTCCGGGGGAGGGGAGCACGAGATTTAAAGGGGCCGCAGCCTAAATCGGCTCATATTTAATGATGCCCCAAAACAGGCAATTAAAAAAAAATTATAAAAAAAAAAAAATCTATGGGGTATTTTGAGCCGAAACTTCACAGACACATTCAGGGGACACCTTAGACTTATATTACATCTTTTAAAAAGACGTTCTAGGACACCTTTTATCAGGCAAAGAGGAAGCCTTAGAAGCTGAAATTAAAATATGGTATAATATACGTTTTATTTCCAGTGGTAGACCAGTCACAACAGTTTGGGCCGTCTGATCAATCAGAGCAGAGTAGCCTCTCAGAAACGAGGGGTTTAGAGAGACTGAATCTTCAAACAAACTGTTTTCAGACTCTTTGAGAAATTAGGTGATGTGTGATGAACCTTTAAAATAACCTTTAAAACCTACATTCATCTTCAGAACACAAATTAAGATATATTTGATGAAATCCGAGAGGTATATGGCTTGTCCATAGACAGCAATATAATCAACACTTTCAAGGTCCAGAAAGGTACTAAAGACATCTGAATTAGTCAGATCATTAATCCAGCGCCTCCAGGTTCTGAGCCGGCGTTTTGTCGTGGAGGCGCTGGGTTAATGAACTCAGGAGATGAACAAAGGTCTTACGGGTGTGGAACGACATTAGAGTAAGTAATTAATGACAGAAATTTCTTTTTTGGTGAACTAACCCTTTGGATATTTTTAACTTGACACAGTATCTTAAAAACATGACCAACAATCACAAAATATTACAGCAAAGACATATAAAAAAGTAAATATTGTTTACAAAATTCCAATAATAATATTTCAAATAAATGGAATTTAAAATATACTGTATATACATAAACACACTTATTTTTATTTTCTAATTATAAAAATGCTTGAACCCTCAACTCAGCTATTTTTGCAGGCGGCACAGATATAATGTTCTCAGTTTTAACTCCATTAACTCTCAGAGAATAGAGCGTGTTGGTATCGGTGACCCCTGGGTCTGCCCCAAACAAAACCTGCTTTGGAGATCACTGCAAATAGTTATCATTCTAATTACTTCTAATCTCGCTTTCACAATTATATCTTATTGCTTGGCAACAATAGAGCTCCTGAAATAAATAAATATTTTTTTTTTTTTAGAATTTTCAATTGTTGAATAAGATATTAGATTAGTATTCTAAAGAAGGAATGCTCAAAATACTCATTTGACCATTTATTGCTACAGCCAGCTTTCATTTTGTTCGGATGGAGAAAAATCGAAGATATCCATAAAAACTACGACCTTTTCAAAACCCTCGGGCTCACCAAATATACTGAATATATTCTACATTCACTGCACTGTGTTGCATGAGTCAGACTCAAATATTGAAATCACATGTGTATGTGTGTGAGAGAGCGCATACACCAAAACATATCAGATAACAAGGTATTTGTAATATTAGCAGTGAGCAAATATTTTCAGATGGGAACAAGATCTTAAGATCATGTCTTTTAATTAAAAGTATCCGTTAATAATAATGACCACAAGAATGGTTAATAATTCATTATGACTCAAGACACTTGATCTGAACAAAGCAAAAGCACACCATTTGTGCCATAAAAGATGTAGAGAATTCATCAAAATCTGTCACAACATCATGTCCATTTACTACATGAGTTATTTTATAACGCTTTAGCCAATAAGTATTTGGAATCTGCACACCGTTGCCTTTCATTTCATGTACGGTTACACATCACAGAGCTCACTTTGACAAACATAGTGCTGACTTCAGCTTCTGCATCATAAAATATGTCAAAGCAAGCATATTTCACACCTATGCTTTGCCTTATTTCAACAGATGCATTCAAATTGAGCAATGATAATGCTTTCTGAGAAACACAGCGCTTTAGTGGTTCGGGTCTTTGCATGGAGAGTCATTTCCAGACACAATCTCTAGCCGCTGAAACTCTGATTTAACCCCAGGGACTATAATTTGCACAGTCACAGGAGAAGCCACAACCAAAATATGCCGGAGATCAGTTATTATCTGAACATGTTCGCTGCAGCCACACTACTAATGAACCGCCAGTGATGGCAATTATGGATTATCTTTAAAAAGCACAAGGGAATCAATTTATTTCTACCATGCAGGCGTAAAAACACTACAACGTTTGAAACGAATACCAATACAAAACATTTACCAAAGCACAAAACAATTATTGCGTTTCAGCAATAAAGAATTTTATTTCTTCAATATACATTATGGCACGTCTAGAGTCTGTGCTATTCCTTTTATAAACACAGCATGAGTGTTTGAGAAAGATTGCGAAAGATTACCACTGCATCTATCACGCCAAGCTTTTCTGAGATCAGTAGTGAGCTACTAAAGTATGTGATGACAGATTGAAGTCTACATGCATGTTTATATGCGAGCGTGTGATTCATACTTGCATTATTCTGCATTCGCTCGCCTTTGTTTCTCGATCCCTAATTACGTGCGTTCTCATTAGTGGAGAAATGCACGCGTCATTGACGCACTGTGTGCAGCATCTGCTCCTGTTACAGGGAGATTCATCGATAATACATCGCAGTCTATTTCAAACCCGGATCATTCCTGTTATGCAGCACATCTGATGCAGTTTCACGAGTCCATCGTATATGTTGTAACATACTGGGAAATCATATATACAATCATTTCTTTTATCACAGTGTCACTATTTTAAGTTCTTTCCACTGAGGAAGTGAAATCAAAGTGAACTCATCGACACGTTCGTCAACCCCAGAGGGTTAAAAGAACACAGAGGGGAATTTTATATCATTTCACCATTGTTTGAGCAAGTTGTTTTTCACTTTTGACATGTTCCTGGGTGCTGCAATAACTTCTAACATTAAAAAAAGTTAAAGCAATTTTTTTGCTTTAAAAAAAAATGCAAGGGCCCAGTTACAATCTGTTTTAAGTTAATAAAACCCTTAGTTATAATTTAAGAGTATCATTGCTAAGATTATTATTTATTTATTTTTACTTAATTTATTTTATTTTAGTTTGCTGGAACGGGCTGCAGTTCCTTAAAGGGACAGTTCACCTAAAAACTGTCATAATGTACTTTATTCTTCCAAAAAGAGTAAAAAAAACCCCTCAATACTTGAAATTCATTTGTTGCGTATCCAAAAAACGCAGCAAATGAATTTCAAGTATTGAGTTTTTTTTTTTTTTATCTTTTTGGATGGATCTTATTTTATCTTGGAATCATGTTAAATGTGAATTGAAAAAAGCTCTTTTTTTGAGAATGTACTTTATGAAAATTGTCACAAAAGTTCACTTTCACAAAATTGAAAACAAAGCTTCATGCCATTTTCAACCTGTATGTATTTCTTTTTATTTCTATTAAAAGAAGATACTTTGAAACATTTGTATTGTTTATACAATGCATGTCAGTGGGGTCCAAAACACCATTGGACCCCATTTACTTTTATTGTATGGTCCAAACAAAAATTTAATTAAATACAAATAAAATAAACTTTTGTTCTCCCCAAAAAAGGAAGGTAATGCAGGTTTAGAAAGGCATGAGGTAACACTTTACAATACGGTCCATTAGTTAACATTAGTTAACTACATTAGTTAACATGAACTAATAATGAACTGCACTTATACAGCATTTATTAATCTTTGTTAATGTTAATTTCAACATTTACTAATACATTATTAAAAGCTTGTTAACATTAGTTAATGCAGTGTGAACTAACATGAACAAAGAATGAACAACTGTATTCTCATTAACTAACACTAACGAAGATTAGTAAATACAGTAACAAATGTATTGCTCATTGTTAGTTCATGTTAGTTAATCCATTAACTAATGTTTAACAAATGAACCGTATTGTAAAGTGTTACCAGGCATGATTTTCATTTTTGGGTGAACTGTCCCTTTAAGGAACTGCAGCCAGATGCAACAAACCCCTTAAGTTAAAATAAACAACTTGATGGAAACAGAATCGAAAAATTGAGGACATAGGAAAAATAATCAGCAATTAAAGCAACATTTGTGAGAAAACAATTCATTTGGAACATTTTCATTGCAGAGAGAAAACAAAATGAAGAAAACAACTAGAATTTTGCTTTAATTAACAAGTTTTTCATGTTAGATGTTAGTGCAGCAGCCAAGGACATGATAATAACTACAATATCTGTGCAAAGCAATGTGAAATTATGTAAGATTCACTCCTACAGTATGTTCACCTACAGCAGCAGTGATAAAGAAACTAACTTATATGATTTACATCATTTTTTATCAGAAAAACAGCAAATGATATGTGTTTGAATTTGATTAATTCAGCTTTCAGGTAAAATAACACCCTCATGGAAGCTAACTCTCAATCCATCTTTCTTGCTTTTATACTATGAGGTTCCATCCTATTTTCTTGTAATTGTGTAGATAATAAATAAACATCTTAAAAAATGCCTTAAAATGCTTTTTTTTGGTTTGTTTTTTTCAGAAATACTTCCTCAAATTACAACAAAGACCCTGCCCATAAACACATCTCACCTCTGCCATTTAATTCTCCAGCATTACAACTCCCTGACAAAACACTTCCTGCTCACCTAACACCTCCAATAAAATCAATTAGGACACAAACTGTGAATGTGTGTTGGGGAAGCAGAGCCAAAATCCCTTGAAATGATTGTGTTTCAAAGCACAAGTGTGTCCTGAATAACTGCTGCTGTATAATGAGCGGCACAGCCCTTCCTCCATCTCTGCTCTGTACTTCCTCCAAGACTTCCTGCTGAGAAGGGGGCGGGTTCACCCCGCTGGCTTCCGTCTGTACACTGATGTGAGCGTTCCCACAGGAAGGAGAGGCCTGATTTGATTGGATACAAAAAACGTCCCTCCGGTGCATATGCAAACGAGGCACCTCTGATTGCGAGCAGTAGTCTGAATGTCACTTTGTCGGGTTAAAAAAAAGGAAAAAGTTACAGTCTCTGGGTGAGAATGAAAGGAACTAGTTTGGCATCAATTTTCTCTGACCTCGATTCTTACCCTTCTGATAATGAGAGCGTGAGGGCTAGACACACGTCAGCGCTACTCAAGTGTGAACTTTTTAAAAAAGCCGCCTGATGCAAGGGAGAGCGGAAGGTGATTTGGGGATGTCACAGGAAAACCTACAGTGTTCCAGAGGCTAATGTCATCTTCCTTAAAATGTCCTCTTGTCAGAGTTCCTTTTATTATATATATATATATATATATATATATATATAAATATATAAATATATATATATATATATATATATATATATATATATATATATATATATATAAATATATAAATATATATAATACACACACACACACACACACATATTTTTTTTTCCTGTATTTTTGATCAACTAAATGCAGCCTTGGAGTGATTTGATATATGAGAGATCTTTCAAGCACATTTACAAATCTTAATTATTCCAAATTTTTGACTAGTAGTGCACACATTCATTTTTATTTTTTAAATTAATTATGATTTTTGGTGAAGACAATTGTATTTTATATAATTTATTGAACTTATTAACTGAATTAATTCATCATGTTAAATCATTTTTATATGATATAAATAAATTCTATATAATATAAATATAGAATTTAAAATTTAAAAACATTCAATTATGTAAATATAAAGTATTTACATTTTAAATTATATATTTATATTATATAAAATAGATTGTATATAATATGTTTTATTAAAGGTGTACAATTTTTGCAAATTTTGCCCTATGTGTATGTATACATATGTATATGTGTGTGTGTATATATATATATATATATATATATATATATATATATATTATACACATTACATGTATATACAGTATATATGACTGTTTAGAAAAAAAAGTCTGTTTAGAAAGTTTATTAATCTATATAGATCTATAATCTGTATAAATATATAATTTAAATTCTAAACTTACATTTTTGCAAATTTTGAGCATATACTGCATACAGGCAATATATATATATATATATATATATATAAATATATAATGCACATTAAAAATGTAAACACCAAAAATAAATAACTCTCTGATCCTTCTTTTAAATAGTAAAATACATTCTAACACAAGATGACATTGGGCCTTGAGCATGTGTTTTACTGCAGTATACATTCATTTTTAAAGCTCTAATTATGAATACATGAGTTGAATAACCAAGGTAACAACTACTATTTACAAGAGAACACAGCAGATTATAAAGTGTATTATAAGGCATCAAGATAGATAAGGAATCAAAAGAGAAACAAACACAAAAGGAGAAAGATAAAGATGCAAAATGAGTGAGAAAGAGCCGAAAGGAAAAAAAGCGAAAAGCGAATCCGAGAGGAGTTGGTGACAGTTTGTGGAAACGTTGAGAGTTCCCAACAACGGAGAGAGCGGCTGCAGTTTCTCGGCCGTGGTTCGGTGTCTCGGAGCGAACCTGTCAGGCGACGCGGTGCGTTATCTTGAAAGGCGAGTGATTAATGAAGGCAGAGCAGAGTTTGGGTATGGAGGAGGCGGTCGGCGAATGATCAATCTTAATGAGCTCTCCTGCCGACTGCATATTAACTGCAGGGGACGTAATGTATGGCTCACAGAGGGTGCTCCCTTCTTAAGACCAATAATAAGAAGAGACTGCATCACACACGCTCACACCAGCCTCCACTCAAGCTCCAAATACATCTCAATGGATGTTGGCAAAATAATTATCTAGCGTTGACTCCTCGCACCTCTGCGCCGGCTGACGTTCACGCAGGACGACGTGCTCACATTTACACCTGCTTTCAGAAATTACGATAACAAGCAGTGGGATTATCAGAGGATTTCGTGTGGGCTTATCTTTGTTCTTTACTCTAGTAACTACAATATAGAACACGGATGAGCCTGAAGAAAATCCTAAAATAATCCACTTTATGTACTTCTGTTTGTGATGGCAAATGGACTAGTTTAATCAAAAGAGGCAAAACAGTGCAGGCCCAAGTTTGTCTTCTTCACATTAAAAACAATAACCGCTTAAGTTGTTACCTTAGCTGCGATGCCACACTGCTTACACTACAACTGTTGTAGAGATTAAGGCAACAACAACCAGTCATATTGATCAAAATCTATAAAAATCAGTTTCCATCAGGTCCTTGTATGTGGACAAGTAAAAAAGATACAAAAAAGTTTGGACTCATGAAACCAAGTGTGAAAACAGCCTCAATTATTTCACAGGTTTGACTGTACTTGGCTTCTGAATGAACCTCAAAGCATTAATTCACTTCAGAATTAAAATTTCCTGATAATTTACTCACGCCCATGTCATTCAAGATGTTTATGTCTTTCTTTCTTCAGTCGAAAATAAATGAAGGTTTTTGAGGAAAACATTCCAGGATTTTTCTCCATATAGTGGACTTCATCGGCTACCAATGGGTTTGAAGGTTCAAATGTCAGTTTCAGTGCAGCTTCAAAGAGCTCTATATGATCCCAGACAAGGAATAAGGGTCTTATCTAGCGGAACGATCAGTCATTTTCTAAAAAAATATATTAAAATGTATATACTTTGAACCACGAATGCTCATCTTGCACTGCTCTGTGATGCGGCACGCATTATGTAATCATGTTGGAAAGGTCACGGGTGACGTTGGCAGAAGTATCGCGATAGGGCGAAAAACATGTCATTTTCTCCTTCAACATTAAAATCACCCAAAGAGTCTTTGCATGTTCGCTTTGGAGTAGTTTTCGACGCTGTTGAAAAC
The DNA here is from genome assembly GCF_024489055.1 of Chanodichthys erythropterus. Classification (NCBI taxonomy): domain Eukaryota; kingdom Metazoa; phylum Chordata; class Actinopteri; order Cypriniformes; family Xenocyprididae; genus Chanodichthys; species Chanodichthys erythropterus. The sequence continues at coordinate 17,980,854 of NC_090224.1, forward strand.
AACATCTAGGATCGTGTAGAAACTTTTGAAGCTGCATTGAAACTGCAATTTGGACCTTCAACCCATTTGTAACTGTTGAAGTCCACTAGATGGAGAAAAATCCTGGAATGTTTTACTCAAAAACCTTCATTTCTTTTCGACTGAAGAAAGAAACAGATAAATATCTTGGATAACATGAGGGTGAGTAAATTATTAGAAAATTTTAATTCTGAAGAGAACTAATCCTTTAAATGCAAAATACTTGAAATTAGTTTTGTTAATAAATTCTAAAATATTATATATACACACTACCATTCAAAAGTTTGGGGTCAGTAAGATTTTTGTCATCTTTTTGAAAGATGTCTCTTATGCTCAACAAGGCTTTATTTATCTAATCAAAATACAATAAAAACAGTATTGTGATAACTATTTTAATGTATTTTAAAATGTAATTAATTCCTGTGATTAAAGCTGAATTTTCAGCATCATTACTCCAGTCTTCAATGTCACATGATCCTTCAGAAATCAATCTAATAGGCTGATTTGCTGCTCAAGAAGAATGATGATTATTATCAGTTTGAAAACCGTTGTGCTGCTTCTTTTATTATTTTTTTTTTTTTTAAAGATTTTTTAAGCATTTATTTGAAATATAATTTTTATAACAAAGTAAAAGACTTCACTGCCACTTTTGATATATGTAATCCATCCTTGGTAAATAATTATTATTTAAATAATTACTTTAATAATTCTTATGTATTATTAAAAAAAAAAAAAAAAAAAATCTGACCCCAGACTTTATATATTACAAATTATATTGAATACTTTTTTATATATACAGTACAGTCCAAAAGTTTGGAACCACTAAGATTTTTAATGTTTTTAAAAGAAGTTTCGTCTGCTCACCAAGGCTACATTTATTTAATTAAAAATACAGTAAAAAACAGTAATATTGTGAAATATTATTACAATTTAAAATAACTGTGTACTATTTAAATATATTTGACAAAGTAATTTATTCCTGTGATGCAAAGCTGAATTTTCAGCATCATTACTCCAGTCTTCAGTGTCACATGATCCTTCAGAAATCATTCTAATATGCTGATTTGCTGCTCAAGAAACATTTATGATTATTTTCAATGTTGAAAACAGTTGTGTACTTTTTTTTTCAGGATTCCTTGATGAATAGAAAGTTCAAAAGAACAGCATTTATCTGAAATACAAAGCTTCTGTAGCATTATACACTACCGTTCAAAAGTTTGGGGTCAGTAAGAATTTTTATTTTTATTTTTTTAAAAAGAAATTAAAGAAATGAATACTTTTATTCAGCAAGGATGCATTAAATCAATCAAAAGTGGCAGTAAAGACATTTATAATGTTACAAAAGATTAGATTTCAGATAAACACTGTTCTTTTGAACTTTCTATTTATCAAAAAATATTGTACACAAATATTTTGAACAATTGTACACATTAAATGTTTCTTGAGCAGCAGATCAGCATATTAGAATGATTTCTGAAGGATCATGTGACACTGAAGACTGGAGTAATGATGCTGAAAATTCAGCTTTGCCATCACAGGAATAAATTACTTTGTGAAATATATTCAAATAGAAAACAGTTATTTTAAATTGTAATAATATTTCACAATATTACTGTTTTTACTGTATTTTTAATTAAATAAATGTAGCCGTGGTGAGCAGACGAAACTTCTTTTAAAAACATGAAAAATCTTAGTGGTTCCAAACTTTTGGACTGTGCTGTATATATTAGATTTTCTTTACAAAATTAAAACTGTAATTCTAATAAAATCTATAAAATTTTGCAAGATTATCATAATAAAGAGGATGCTCAATAATATAAGAAAGACATTTTAATAGGTTATTTGATAAGCAAAATGTCAACACAAATTATACTGTATAACCTCCCACATTATACTGAAGGTAATAAAAAAGGGACAGAAATGAACTGACACACCATCTTCAAAACACTCCAAAATGACTCGCTGGCTGAAATATTTGAGGCTGCTCAGTTTTCTATTAAACCTTATTAAACACTTCTTAATTTTAGCCTTGACATGAAATCTTTGCTAATAAATTCTGATATGGATATTTGAACACAGCCTCCACCAGCAGACAGCAAAGAAATTGCAATTAACCGTCTCATCTTCATTCCACCTTCTACAGATGTTGATCAGGGAAGTAGGTAAATAGCATTCGTTATAGCAAAATGAAATGTTTGGCTTTAAAGGGATAGTTCGCCCAGAAATGTCATCATTTACTCACTCTCACATTGTTCCAAACCTCTATTAATTTATTTCTACTGCTGAACACAAAAGATGATGTTTTGAAGAATGTGGCTAAACCAAACCATTTCTGGTCTCCATTGATTTCCATAGTATTTTTTATTTTTTTTCTCCATTCTATGGAAGTCAGTGGAGACCAGCAACTGTTTGGTTACCCACGTTCTTCAAAATATAGTCTTTAATGTTTTATTCAGGTTTAGAAAAATGACAGAATTTTAATTTTGGGGTGAACTATCCCTTTAAAGCCAAACGTTCCACTTTCATATGCAATAAAGATGCATGACTTTTAATTGAGTATATAGAGTAATTTTTACTCTATATACAAATGGATGCTGAATGCATAATTCATCTTGTTTTGCATAATTAATCTGTTTTGCCATGCTGAACACAAGCACGGATGCTCTATATGTATCACATGGATTGCTAACCTGATGCAAAAGAGGTGAAAGCACCACTAGATAATAATCACAAACCAGATATTTTCCTTCCATTGACAGACTGCAAGAACTCAAAATTGCTTCCTGCATTCAACAGTCAGGCGACTAGTCCCAAACATCGTGCTTTTAAACAACCCATTTGGCATTCACAAACAGGTGTACAACCATCTGAAATTTGCTATTCAAATGTGCAAAATTTAAATGTGATAAATATGAATGTTTCCCATCATGACACACACCGACAAGATGCATCCGCAATCAAACATACGACTCATTCAATCTTTTTGGAGGGAAATCTGAATAACGACGCAGCCACAACAGCCGTCTTCACATTTTAAAGAGCACATTCATCCTCCTAAACACTACGAGCATGCCGGAAAAGGCTTCCGAATCTCATGAATAGCAATAAATGTTGTTGAGGCCAAATGCAGCAGCACTATTTCACTGTACAGACACGCAGATTTACTAGAGCAGTCAACCACCATGCAAAGAGAGTCAAAGATACAGCCAATGGGTCGAACACAGCCATAGGAGGAGTCCAATCTGGCCTGTCTGATGATATTGTATGAGGGGAAAAAGGATGCTTTTAGCTACAGTAAGATAGATAAACCCTTTAATTTGTTGTGTCTCATTTTAAAGCTAGCATCTTGAAGTAGTAAGACTTTCCATGTAATTCTGCATGCCGCTCAGCACAAATTCACCTGGCTCTGTGGATGATTCCATGATATGGAGGTAATATATACAGTATATTGTAAAAAGAGAATTACACACATTTTCTTCCACCGAATGATTATTAGATATGATAGGTCAACAATAATACAACTCGACTCAGTCTGACTCAGAAGAAGGCCTATAATTGAAATGAGACATCTCTTTTGAACTTTAGTTATAATATTCAGCTTTTAAGGACTTATTTATGATAACATTTTTATACATTTTAAATTGTATTAACAATTTAATTATTTTATAAAGTATTAATATTATTATTTTTATTTTATTTTTTAATCAAAAAATATTTTTCATGTCAATATGAATTTAGTTCATAGAAATAAAATAAAATAATAAAATAAAATATGTACAGTAGATAATTTTATTATCAATAAGTCATCTGAGATCCCGGTCTCAGAAAAATGTACCCATGGGAACGTTTTCACAAGTCGCAAAATACGTACCAATACCTACATATCACTGCAGTTGAAATGTGAAATGTCCACTGAGTGGCGCTAAAAGTATGTTAATTTTTATTTTACTTTTTTTGCCGGAACAGATAAATGTGAATATAGTACATTGTTATGACGTTGGTTTTTATACGTATCACCGCAGTTCTGATTTGAAATTTGTCCGGTGAGAGCCGCAAAAAGTTTAATGCTCCATTATGTTTTAAAATAATGTACCACCAACACTACACCTAAACCTACCCGATAGTGTTGACAAAAGCACACGTACGGAAGAGGATTAGGGCCAAACAATAATAAAAAAAATAAAACCATCTCGAGATTAAAGTTATTAAATTTCGAGAAAAAAGTCGAGATAAAATGTTGAGAATAAACTTGTTAAATTACGAGAAAAAACTCGTTAAATTTAGATAAAAAAGTCAAAATAAAATGTTGAGAATAAAGTCATTAAATTACGAGAAAAAAGTCGTTAAATTACGAGAACAAATTCGTTAAATTATGAGAAAAATGTCATTAAATTAAAAAAAAAAGTTGAGATAAAATATTGAGAATAAAGTCATTAAATTACGAGAAAAAACTCATTAAATTACGAGAAAAAAGTCAAGATAAAATGTTGAGAATAAACTCATTAAATTATGAGAATAAAGTCATTAAATTACGAGAAAAAAGTCATAATTTGACGAATTTGTTCTCGTAATTTAACGTCTTTTTTTCATAATTTAATGACTTTATTCTGAACATTTTATCCCGACTTTTTTCTCAAAATTTTACGAGTTTTTTCTCGTAATTTAATGACTTTATTCTCAACATTTTATCTCGACATTTTTCTCGAAATTTAACGAGTTTAATCTCGAGATGGTTTTATTTTTTTTATTATTGCTTGGCCCTAATCCTCTTCCGTACAAACGTGACATAAAAAGCATCAGATACCAAAACCGATTATTGGCCGATACGATACCGATATTTGTCACTTCCTGTGTTTTGAAATTTTTGCATCAAAATAGATAGTATTTTGATCATGTTTTAAATCAGCAAAGTTCAAAAACACCTGCATTAAATTATAATAGCAGGTTTATTGCTGCATCATCAAATAATTTCTAATGAACATCGATTGGATCCATTTATCATTCAGCAGGCCTACATAAATACAACTGAACAAAGATATATATGAAATAAACAGTGCTTTTTAGGTAGGTTTAATAGTTTTCAGGTACAGAAATAAAGTAAACTATGTAAAATAGCACTGCATATTCTTCACTGTATAAATACATGTTAATCCTTTATTGTAACGTACTTTATTATGATTAATCTTCTAATTTGTTTTTGTATACATTTTAATCTTTTTTGTAAGTTTAACCCTCTGGAGTCTGAGGCTGATTTGGGGCCTGGAGAAGTTTTGACATGCCCTGACATTTGTGCTTTTTTCAGTTGTTCATAAACATATTAATGACAAAAGTGTCATTACATTGTATTCAGCACAAACTAGGCTACAATAATATGTGAGGAACATGTATGTACATGTTTGTGTTTTTGAAGGAATAACATTTATGCGTGGTTATTAAAAAAATAAAAAACTTAAGTCACTGAAATAAGGCCAAAAAAAGTATAGTAAATCTGTGTTTACAAGACTTCTGGGTATTGGAGGTTGTAGACTAGAGTTTTTGCTTCAAAATTATGTAAACGTTATGCTGCCTATTCCTTCATATAAAACAATATATTGATTTAGTTTTTGTAAGACACTTTTTGCAAAGAAACACAGTATGCGAGGAGGCGTGAATCACCACTGAAAATGGGTCGTTCTCACCTGAGAAGACAAAAGAACTGGATAGTAATGAGTTGAAATGACTTGCATATTAATGAGGCATTTCAGTCAGGTAGGCTGTGAAAAAAAAACCTTCTGTGATGTCTCAAGCTCATTATGATATATGAAACATACAGAAAAATATTATTACAATATAAAGTAATGGTTTTATATTATACTTTAAAATATAATGTATTTCTGTGATGCAAAGAGTCTGAATATAGGCTTTTAGTTTAAAAGCATGCAAATTTGGAGAAATATTGGATTCTCATATGTTTATGTCAATTTTCTATACAGAGGAGTTATATTTATTTAATATTCACTGTCATTACTATGAGCGCTGGTGTTTTCAATTCATCCTTGAAGTCGGAGGGCGCTCTGTGCTTTTTTAGTCCACAAATTCATCTAAAAGAAGAAGAGGCTAGTCCATGAATGGAGTTTCCAATACATACTGCAGCCGGAGGGCGCTAAAGAAACAAAAACTCATCTAAAATTCATCTATAGAAGAAAAGAAAACAGGAACTAACTGCATGTCTTCTAGAGCTTGCTAATCATGACTTTTACATCCAGATAAACACTTTTCAAGACAATAAATACACGATTGAGATGATGAATGCATGTATTGCCCCTGAATTTGCGTCTGAATAGCGCTGGCTCTGTGGGTGTGGCCGCATTAGCGGATAATGAGCTGAATCACGGACTTCTGACATGGCTCTCTTTTCATACAGATTACATAAACAAAGGTTTGACTTACATTATTTAAAACCTGACATCTTAATGTCTTTTTAGACATAAGTGTAATTTTTCTGTGATTAGTATTCACTAAGTTACAGTTCATTTTCTGAGAACTATCAGATTGGACTTCGTTCAGAGGGAGAGGAGAAATCACGCTTCATGTTAGTTTTCTTTATTTTACAAAAAGCACAACATTTTGTTTTTACTCTGAGTGTATACAAATAAAAGAAGATATTCTATAGTTTCAATTGATATATTACTTATGTCTCTATGACAAAAAATGACGGAGTATTTTAAGTCTGTTTTGTTGCAATGTGGAAAAAATCCTGCAAAACGCGCCGGCGCGTTTTCAGACCTCAGAGTGTTAAATATGTATGTATCTCCTTTACTAAGGCGGGACTCTTATTTTGACGGGTGTTCTAGTCTACGGAGCTATACGGGTAATGACCATAGACTGTAAAGTAATGACAAGGAGTGCAGGTGAAGGATCCTGCAAAGTTTTTATATTTTCTAGGATTACGCAACAGTCATTATACAACTCAGTGCCTTCATGCGGTTAATTAATAAACCATCGGTTTGTTAAATTGGTCTTTTTCCTGCTAAAGGAAACCTTATGCTGATGGTTGTAAATTGAGCAAAAATCGGCCAATAAATGTCGGTGACCGATACATCGGTGCATCCCTAATTATTTGTAAATTTTGTATTATTATATAAAACTCAAAAGCAGTGAGTTGGTTTCTCATTTTCTTGTCAATATGAAAAATAAAATAAAATAAAAAATAGTTATAAATAATAATAAAATGTAGATAATATTTTTGTCTTTAATAAGCCATTGAAAACTGAATCTAAATACTTAAAGTACTTGTGCTGTGCTGTATTTGCTGTATTGTTGTCTAATGCAATTCAACATTTATATGTGTATCCAAATACATTTTGAAGACACTGTATATAATTACATGCATCAATAACATCAGTATAAAGATATAAGTTCCTATTTGCTTTGGATAAACATAATGCTTGAACTGACCTTATTATTTCAGATGATCAGTTAAGGCAAAAACAGCTATTAAAGACACAAATAAACAAGCTTATTAAAATGTCTGAAACTTGCAGCATTGCTTCCAGATAAGCTCATAATTAGGAGACACAATGGCTGCAATATTTTAATAAATGCACACAAATGCACAAGTGTATATGGGAGAGACAGAAGCAGCACCAGAGCCTGTATGCTTCAAAGCGGGACGCTCCTGGGGTGGCCCTTGTATCGCAGTGTTAATCATCTGTCTAAACTGATTAGTTTCCTAATTGAACAGCCAAAACTACCCGTGCCATTATAGGTCATTTGTCTGGAACGGCAGGGGAACGCTGCAAAAACACTCTCGAGCTGTTTTGTACAACAATCCCGAGCGCCGCGGCTGCGGCTTTGCTTTAAAACCACAGGCTCTGTATTTACAATGATGCATCATGGGATTTGTTGTACTGTAGGGCACCAAACCCCCCTGAAGGTGTTTATGCGCACACAGGGCTCGTTTTACATATCTATATTATCATCTAGACACAATATATTAAGAAAAAAACATATTCCGGCTGCTGGCAGGGAGCTTTTATGAGCATCGGATGAGGTGGCTTTTGTGAGCACAACAAAAAGAGAACATTATGCTACTCTGGATCGATTGTTCCACATGCTGTTTTTCTATATATAAGGTTACGTCGTCCATCACACGCTTATTTCCCGCAGAGTTATGCCATCATTCCTCCAGTCCCTGATCATTAACATAGATGCACGTTCATTTATAACTGCAGCTTCCATTTCTTCACGTGTGGCTCTCGTAGCAGGGCGTCCAACGCATGGCCTGAGGCCGATCTGTCTTAATGAGACAAGGAATCCTACAAAAGATTCTGTGTTTGCCTGCATGTTAACGGCCCAGTAGCTTGTCTTGACTCATTCCCCGAGACGGACTCACAGGGAGTCTGAACTGCGCTGGATAACACAACTGTCATTTCCAAGCAAACTGATCAGTCTCACTAGTACTAGTGTCACTTGAATGTTTAAAATGGCATTGCGAATGGTGGATGCGCTTTCCGACTGAAATCGCAAAAACACACACAAATAACAAATAACAACCAACTCGGTTAATGGGGTCAACATACATAATATTAAAACACACAGACACAGACAGTAGGCTTGAATCTGATTGGTTGACGAATGTTCTAAGGTGTGCAATTATTTTCAGGGAAATGCATGACTAAAGTAGTTCCAGGCAGGGCTTGAACTGCATAACACTTCGCCAAATGATTTCAGTTATTTCAAAGGTCCTTACAGCCTCTAACCACAAAAGAACCAAAACCCACAATGACACTGGCCAAGCCAATAAATATACTAAACAATAGGATAAAAAAGACAAATTATTTCCATGTGTTTGCCACAAAATTACATTTTGCTATGTACGGACAGCACATAACCTCTTTCTCCTGCTCTCTCTCCCACTAATACAGAACAAACACACTCACACAGAAACACAGTGTTGTCAGCGCTGCTCTGATGATTTTATCAGTAAAATAGTAAAAAGTTACATGACATTTCTGACTAGCGAGGTAAAAACACTACTCTTCTTGAAGCAGATAAACTTATAGTTTCTTTATTAGCAGAGAGACGCTACACTGACGAACACTGTTGACAGACGCACAGACTCAGGTAATTCACACATGCTTAATCTTTCTCTCTCTCTCATAACTGCATTAGTCTGCTAACAATGGCTCAAGCCTCCGTAACTAGCTCTAAAATAACATTTTGGAATTAGCAATGGAGGCTTGGGATGAGATGCATGAGAAATTAGTCCAATCAAACTCATTCAGAATCAAATGTAAACATCCAAATAAATACTATACTCACATGATCTGACGCATGCATGACGAACATCTTGTAAAGATCCATTTGAGTGTTATATTAGCTGTGTGAACTTTGTTTATGCACTGTTTTATAGTCGAGAGTTCGGGAGGGCAGGGAGCGAGAGATTTAAAGGGGCCGCAGCCTGAATCAGCGCATAGTTAATTATGCCTCAAAATAGGCAGTTAAAAAAATTAATTTAAAAAAATCTATGGGGTATTTTGAGCTGAAACTTCACAGACACATTCAGGGGACACCTTAGACTTAAATTACGTCTTGTGAAAGCACGTTCTAGGGCACCTTAAATAAAGGCCTTCTGAAGCGAAGCGATGCGTTTGTGTAAGAAAAATAGCCATATTTAACATGTTATGAAGTAAAATATCTAGCTTCCACCAGACCGCCTTCAGTATTCAAATTAGGATGAAAGTGTATCGCCTCTCGCATTTCAAAAAGCTTACACTACGTCCTACGCCTTCTGTATTCAACTTACTAAAAAAGCATAACTGATGTCGCATCTGTATGTCTTAATGATATAACTTGTTAAAATAGGAATATGTTTCTTACATAAATGTATCGCTTCAGTATTCGCAAAGCAATGCGTTTTGATTTATTTATTTATTAATATAACTCTGATTGTGTTAATCAGAAAGAAGGAAGTGAGTAAATCTTGGGGTAATTTTCATTTTAAAGTGAACTAATCCTTTAAGGACAAAAACCTGACAAATGTTTTGAAATACAACATCTGAACAATGTCTTGAGTTGTGGTAACTGTAGTACAAGTGGAATAATTGTCTCTGGTCCAATAAATTCTTAGAAAAAAATGCACACCCGATTCAACGGTCCATCATCAAGTATTCCTTACATATATAAAATATTAATATAAGCATTTATATGGATGGATGGATGGATGGATGGATGGATGGATGGATGGACGGACAGACAGACAGACAGAAAGATAGATTTTAAGAATTTCAAGACGTAATCAGTGGTGTTCTTTTTCATTCTGTTAGGCTCCATTCAACTGTTTTTTTTTTGTTTTTTGTTTTTTTACACAAGAGTGGGTTTTATATGATATAACGCCTCCTAAGAAATGTGTCTCATTGGGTAAACGACTCTAAACTAGATTAATTATAGAGGGCTTCCTTAAGGCTGACTAGTCATTCAGACAACCCACTGACTAGTCAATTATAAAAATGCACATCCTGCACACACACTCTGAATACATTCACTCGCACTTCACAATACAATCTGATGATAAATTGCCATTTCAAACCCAGCGAGTGAGTCAAATCCGTTTGTGTTTGTGCAGTTTTGTATTTGCCTGGGAAACAACATAATCCTTTTACTCCTGAATTCTGTCACCGACAAAAATCCTCCTAAAAAATCTCTGCAGCACACTGAATTTTACAGAGGTTGCCATCTCAAGTGTTTGAGAAAACTGCAGCCAACATGCTGGCACTAAGGAACCAACTCTCCTTGATCAAATAAATATTCATGTCTGTTTTGGTGGCAATCGGGGCCAATGTCTCGCAAGTCTAAAAATATGGGCTCAGTCTTCAATCTGTCTTGTTCTGCTGCAAAATGTAGCATTTTTAGGCAGCTGCTCACTGAGAAACAATATATTTTGAAGCATGCATCTTCCCTTCTGAGTGTGACAGAGCAGCGCCACTGGCGTCTTTCCCAAAAACAGCTGTCGGCCTTAAACACCACATGTCACTGGCAAAGACTATACTCCCCTATTTCAATCTCAAAGCCGTATTTTTATGCTAACAATATAAATCAGCTCAATGGCTGTGAAACAACCCCAAGGCAGCCTTACATTTCTTAAACTTTTAGAAGTTTGAAGTTTTTGATTTAAAAAAAGAATATGTTAACGATTCCAATGATCAGGCTGAAATTCTAATCTTTCAATCAAAAAAGAAAGACAGACTAGAAACAGATAAATTCATGGTCAGAGATGTGTGATCACCTTTTAGATGAAATGAGAGATTCGATATGAACTAGAAATCTGATCTTATGAAAAAGGGCACATGGAAGATAGAAGCGCATACTGTTACACTAATGAGACCTTCTCTGCCAGACTTTAATATGGATTTTATTTTTTGTGCCATAGATTAAATGGCTGTGAACTAATGGTAAAATGTAGCAACACTCATTTGTCGATGGATTTGTAAACCGCACTGCCTTTCCTTTAATATCACTGAGCACCTTTTGATACATAAGCTTATATTCTACTAAATAGAAATCACTAATCTAATGCCGGGTTCAGACTACACCATATTTTTGTCGCTGTGTCAGATTATGAGATTTTTGACTTTTAAAATCTTGTTGTGTCATGGACAAGAAACACGTCAGACTATACGCTGCTACCAGACCATTCATCGCTTGCCGCCTTTAAAGGGTTAGTTCACCCAAAAAAGAAAATTCTGTCATTAATTATTATAGTCATTCCACACCCGTAAGTCTTTGGAACACAAATTAAGATATTTTTCATAAAACCCAATGGCTCAGTGAGGCCTCTATTGCCAGCAAGATAATTAACACTTTCAGATGCCCAGAAAGCTACTACAGACATATTTAAATCAGTTCATGTGACTACAGTGGTTCAACCTTAACCCTCTGGAGTCTGAGGCTGATTTGGGGCCTGGAGAAGTTTTGACATGCCCTGACATTTGTGCTTTTTTCAGTTGTTCATAAACATATAAATGACAAAAGAGTCATTACACTGTATTCAGCACAAACTAGGCTACATATAAAGTGACGAGAATACTTTTTGTGCACAAAAAAATAAAAATAAAATAAAAATAACGACTTTATTCAACAATATCTAGTGATGGACGATTTCAAAACACTGCTTCATGAAGCTTCGGAGCTTTACAAATAGATAGAGGACACTCTAAACGTTAACCACAGAAATTTTGGAGTCTCTACCTCAATACCTCAACACCATCAACTGTCCAAATGTGCACTCATGATCAAGCTAATAACTTTTGAACTTTAAAGGCTAGAAACTTTTTTTTTTTTTTTTTTTTTAACTTAGCTCAAGCCGACAGTGACAGTCTGTGACTGGCTAAACAGAACATTATATACATTATACTGTAATGATGTAATCAGAATTTCCATCTGTCTAAATCCAATAAGTACATATAGTGCCCTCCGCAATTATTGGCACCCTTAGTAAATATGAGCAAAGGTGGCTGTGAAAAAAAAAAAATCTGCATTGTTTATCTTTTTGATCTTTCATTCAAAAAATTCACAAAATTCTAACCTTTCATTAAGGAAAATAATTGAAAGTGGGGGGAAAAGCTCATTATGAAATAAATGTTTTTCTCCAATACATGTTTCCCACAATCATTGGCATCCCTAGAAATTCTTCTGAGTAAAATATCTCTGAAGTATATTCCCATTCACATTTACATTTTTTAGCACACCAGGGTGACTAGGAGCATGAAATTGTGCAGCCATGACTTCCTGTTCCACAGGAGAATAAACACGAGGAAACACAAAGGCCAAATCCCCTTAATCATTCATCACAATGAGAAAAAACAAATAATACAGTTCTGATGTGCAGCAAAAGATCGTTGAGCTTCACAAAATAGAAGGTGGCTGTAAGAAAATAGCTAAAGCATTGAAAATTCCCATTGCCACAATCAGGGCAATAATTAAGAAGTTCCAATCAACTAAAGATGTTACAAATCTGCCTGGAAGAGGACGTGTGTCTAAATCGTCCTAATGTGCGGTGAGGAGGAGAGTTTGAGTGGACAAAGACTCTTCAAGGATCACAGCTGGAGAATTGCAGAAATTAGTTGAGTCTTGAGTCTCAGAAAGCCTAAAAAACTGATCAAACAGCACCTACATCCCCACAAGTTGTTCGGGAGGGTTTCAAGAAAAATCCTTCTTTGCACATCCAAAAACAATCTCCAGCATATTCAGTTGTCAGACAAGACTGGAACTTCAAACGGGATCGGCTTCTGTGGTCAGATGAAACTAAAAAAATTAGCTTTTTGGCAGCAAACCCACCAGATGGGTTTGGTGCACACATGGATAAAAAGTACCCCATGCCCACGGTTAAATATACTGCTGGATCTTTAATGTTGTGAGCCTATTTTTCTGCTGGAGGTCCTGGACATCTTGTTCAGATACATGGTATCATGGATTCTATCAAATACTAACAGATAAAAAATCAAAACCTGACCACTTTTGCTAGAAATCCAATAATGCCCAGTGGTTGGATGGTCCATCAGGACAATGATCCAAAACAAACATCAAAACCAACATAAAAATGTGTCACTGAGCACGAAATGAAGCTTCTGCCATGGCCATCCCAGTTCCCTGACCTGAAACCTAAAGAAAATTAATGGAATAAACTGAAGAGAAGAAGCACCATCATGGAGCTGGAATCTGAAGAATCTGGAGAGATTCTGTATGGAGGAATGGTCTATGATCTCTCCTCAGGTGTTCTCCAAACTCATCAGGCATTATAGAAGAAGACTCAGAGCTGTTATCTTGGGAAAAGGACATTGCAATAATTGGGTGCCAATAATTGAGGCCAACATGAACTAGAGAAAAACATTTATTTCATAATGAGCTTTTCCACCCATTTTCAATTGTTTTACTTGAAATGAAAGGTGAATGAAAGATCAAAAAGATAAACAATGCAGATTTCTTTTCACAGCCGCCTTTGCTCATATTTACTAAGGGTGCCAATATTTGTGGAGGACACTGTATTATTTTACAGACATAACTTTATAGATTTAATACCACTAACCAGACACAATTTGCTACATTTTTCAGTAGTACTGGTGCAGCCTTTGACTCCTGAAAGACATGTAAAGCTAGCCAATCAAACTTTAATTTCTGTGAGCTATTGCCATTTCATGTGCAATATGCATGATAATGGTCAGTGAATGGACTTGAGGGTGAAGCAGTTTTCCAAATGGACAACAGCCAAATGAACCCAAATCGGTCGAATGAACCCATAATGAAACACTGTGCGGAACAGACTGTGTTCTTAGAGCAACCCACACTCAGAGCTATTTGATGGGAACATGTTCCATGTACCCATTTAAAAACAGCCAAGAGCACAAAGAAAGACCCTCCAAATCTATGGTAGCACAGAGCGAGGCCATATAGGGTGCGCTCTACCCTCACGCTGCTGCTAACCTTGCCCACTGCACTTAAGCACAATGCAGCTGTATTAAGAGAGAAGACTCTTCATGCTGCTGCTGGTGTGTGCTGACCCATGAAGGATCTGCGCCTCTTTAAAAGGATGTAGCAGCAGGAAACAGAGCTGAAACCGCCAGGGAACCCAAGTTCTCTGTCAACCAGATCTTAGAACTAAAGTCATCCGATGTGCTAATTTGGTCAAGAAGGTGAAACGCGTGAGTGAATAAATCAGCTGACCATCAAAGCCAAGAGAACCAGGACGCTTTTAGTTAATTAAGAAAGTGAATGGAATTTATTGAGCTGGGAAACAGACAACCACCAAAGTCATGCACTACCGTTCAAAGGTTTGGGGTCGGTAAGATAAAAAATAAAAATAAAAAATTTTTTTCATTAAATTGATCAAACGTGACAGTAAAGATATTTATAATGCTACAATTTATTTCTATTTAAAATAAATGCTGTTTTTAAACTTTCTATTCATCAAATACATTTGAAAAATCACAGTTGTATCAATGCAATGCAATAATGCAAAAATTCCAATCAAATATATCAATATATGATTGTATCGGTAGAGTACAGTGAAAACCCTGCTGATAAAAATAGCCTAAACCTGGCTTGCTGGTCTTAGCTGGATACCAAACAGTTTGGTTGGTCTAGCCTGATGGTTTATACTGGTTTATGGGCAGTTTTGTTGGGTTGGTCAGGCTCCGAGACCAGCTAGAACAACTTAAACCAGCATAGAACCACCAAGTCATGTTAAAAAATATAAAAAGAAAACATTTGCTTAGACTGATATAAACAAGCCTTAATTTACAGAGAAATAAAGCAACTGGATTGCACTATTATGTAAGCGGTGCCTTCCACATGGTACATTAGTCTGCTATAGTTCTCACAACAGGAGAGCTAAACCTGCTTCAATGCCACTGCTTTAACTGTGCTTTGAGCAGTTACATTTCAAAAATGCATGCAAAGTCTAATGTAATTGGCTCTTTTGCATCTTAAGAGACAATTGCAAGTTGCATCGATGTGGAAAGTAAATTGCACTCATTTTATAGAGCTCATAAAAAAAATCAAATGAGCTTAGAAAGCCAATCTAAACCTAGATTAAAAGCTTCATTAAATGTGAAAATTGCTCAGGGAATATGCAACATCTGTTTCTGGACTGACAGAGTCTCGTCCAAGGTTATCTTGTACAAACAACGATTTACAGCCTTGAAAACCGTCAAGAATTCACAGCAGGAGACTCTCAGGAACCGGCATAAAAGTTTGCAAGGTAGAGGGCCTGATTATGTGACAGTTGTTTCAGCACTGAATCCGCGACCTTGGAGATGCTTTCATACCGCGGGCTGTTACTCGGGAGGTTTTAACAATGTCTCGCTGACATGTTTATGGTCAAATTCCTTGCCAACATCAAATGCAATTCCCTGGAAAAGATATTTCAAGGCATTCTCAGGCATGTTCATTAGTTGCAAACGCACAAGAGAAGGGAATCGCTTACCTTTCGGATGACTCGGGTCCGTGAACTCGTACTTCCCCATTCCAACCGTACGGAGCATCTGAAGCCCGTTCGGACTTTCCTGATTTCCAGAGGCCGGCGTCGACTGAGTCGTCGCTTGCCCGTTCGTTAGCGGCAATGCGGCGGAAGGCAAAGTGGGAGGCTGTATGAGCGGGTGCGTCATGTGACCGTTTCCCACCACGCTCTGAGGGGCGGGGTGGACTACCTGGCCGGCCGACGTCAGGGGCGACGGGGTGATTGGCGGTTGGCTGGTGACGTAAGGCGACTGGTTCTGTAGGTTGAGGACCAGGCTGCCTGGCTGTTGGGAAGAGAGGGGAGGAAGTTGGAAGTGTGCGGTCATAAGCGGATGGTGCGGGGGGATGGGCGTCTGGATGGCTGGGGTCACGCCGATGATGGGAGACTGGACGGACACTCCTTGGCTGTAGATGGGCGGCTGTGGCATCCCGTACGAATGAGCCAGCAGGCTTGGCTGACTGGCCGCCACCACTGGAGGCACCCATGGGGGCCCTGCCGAACAACAACAGAAAAACCAAGTCAAGGACAACCAACGTCACATTTGACATTCAGCCGTACACTTTATTTGTTGGAAACCCATGTGAAACTCGTTTATTATTATTTGGAACCACAAGGTGATAAATGAACTATCATCTTTCTACATCACCCAAGTCTGCTTCTGTCGCCATAGCTAATTTCCCAGCACTTTGGATAAGAAAATGTCCACTAAATGACAAATATCCAAAGTTTTGGAGAGATTCATTTAATGTCTATGTGAATTGCTGTTCATATTACCTCTGTAATGGGACAAATTTTCAAGTGAAACAGGATATTCAATAAGGAAAATAAAACACGCTCGGTATTGTGAGAGATATTTGGCTGTCATTAACATGATTCAATAATAGGGATGCATTATCAGATGGCGTTATCAGGCACATGCTCTGATAATAACAGCTTTATAGGATTATACATTATTTGAATAATTGGTGAAAAAATAAATCTGCTCAATCTGATTCTGTTGCATAGAACCGAATAAAGAAGATATTGATATTTAATATTATTATATTTTCTGTCCAATTTTAGTGTTACTTTCAATAAAAGTGTGAAACTTTTATTCTGCAAAGGATGCATTAAATTGATCGATAATTATTTATAATTATAATTTTATATTTATCATATAATCCTGGTTTCCACAAAAATATTAAGCAGCACAACTGTTTTCAACATTGATAATAATAAGAAAATCTACATATTAGAATGATTTCTATATGTAATGATGCTTAAAATTCAGCTATGATAGAAGTGAAAGCAGAACTAGCGTTTGGTTCAGGGTGTGGGATTTCCTCATAACAACCCCATTTTCTACTGTGACAGGGCATTCAATGGAAAAAATTTATTTCTTTATGCATTATTCATCTTTTGAGGGTCACATCAGAGTTATTCATCAATGCAGTAATTCAGCAAGGTTATGACAAATAAGTGTACGCAAGAAGCAAAAACTTACTTGCTCTTACTGTTTATATTCATCTCCACACTATCACTATAATTTCAGAGACAGACAGAGTTATGATAGCAGATCCTACGGGTGCTTACACACTAGAGAAACGGGGCGATTGATTTATAGGAAGGTGTAAAATCCGTTTCTAGAGTTTAGAAAGAGCCTGGTCAGTCTGAAATCAAATGGGAATACAGCGAATTGGATTTCTGAAAACCTGGACCTGTTTGAACTTCTCATTGGTCAATGGATGTTTACCTCTGTGTGTCAAAAGACACAATTTTCACAAACCCATGTGTTTTTCCTTTACATCATTGTGATGCACCAGCCACATTGACATCAATGTTCAATGTGTAGTGTGAACTCTAGTGTCTAAGTGTTCTTGAACACTGGACTAGAAATTTCATGGGTCTGACATTGATTTTTTTTTTTTTTTTTTTTATGAAGTTGTAAATAAAACAGATTAATGTAGTATTTTTAATAAGAAAATACCATTTCAGTCTTTCTACTTCAAAATGTCACATTTAATTCAGTGTGTTACTTGCCATTTCTCTGTATTTATTTGTGAATTATACTAGCAATTTGAGTAAAAACTGTTTCAAAGTAAATCCTACACCAATTTTTTTTCCAGTGTATTTACCTAAAATTATTGACAGAACATGAAAAGCTGAATTGTGGTGCACTTATGACTCACTGTCCCCCTTTTTGACTATCCAGCCTTTCTTCTAACTTGCCAAACCTCTAATCGGCCATTTTTAGAGTTTATTTTCAGTACACTAAAAAATAAAAAATTTAAATTAAATATTAAAAAAATAAAATGACGGTAGAAACTGTTTTCACTCAGAAATTGCTAACAATTTTAACAATTAATTACAAAGAAATGGTAAGTAACACATTAAATGTGAAAATTTGGAGTATAAATAGTATATTCAAAAAAATGAAATAAAACATTTTAAACCCAATCATATCTCATGCCGAAAACGAATATACGAGTAATAAATCGCCCTCAGTGTCATCATTAACTTGGTCTTAAAGGAACAGTCCATGCAAAAATAAAAATCTTGTCTCACCCTCATGTCATTCCAAACATGTATGACTTTCTTCTGCAAAACAGAAGATATTTTGAAGAACATTGGAGTCCAAACAAAATTGGACCCCATGAACAAAAAACACAGATTTTTTTTTAAATATCTTCTTTTGTGTTCCACAGAAGAAAGAAAGTTTTATGGGTTTGGAACAGGTGAGTAAATTATAATCATTTTTGGGTGTACTACCCCTTTAAGTTTCAGATTTAGTCTTCAGTTAGTGTAGCATTTTAAGCACGAGGACACAGGATTGAAATCATATTGTTACTGTTTCCCAGACAGCTTACTCACAATGCTACATGGCAGATTTATCTCAAGTATATGTGCTCTTTGTGGACCTGCGCCCTTCATCCTCTGCTGCAAAAATAGCTCCTCAACAATGATGGTCCATAACACAAAATACACCAGGCAGGGAAAAGATTAAAAAACATTAATCATGATATTGGCCTTCACCGCACTAAAGTCTGAAGAGACAGGAAAATACTAGCGGGAATAGATTCGCCGCAGCCTGAATGAGGTGCGTGCATAATTCAGAACAAACTAAAGGATAGCTGCGCTCAATTTCAACCACCATGGACACGCTAACAAAGGAAAGTCCAATATTTCCTAGTCTATTAGACACAAAAGTGCTATTAACCAAAAAAAGTAATTCCCAGACCATTTTATGCGTTTTCTGCAGATTTGTGCACTGCAATCAAGTCTTTTGATGAAAAATCTATCATTAGATTATTAAAGAAATAAATAAATAAGAATGAAACTCAATTATAGCCCTAGCTTCAGCACTGAAAAGCTAATGAAATTAGCAGTATGGATCCTAGTGTTGATTGCTCATATAATTACAATGTTCATGGGGATAAAATAGTTGTTTTAAGAGTGCTTTTGTCCTCTCAGAAGAGTGTAGATCTCTTTTTTCCCCAAAGTTAAATCAATCACTAATTCTTACATTGGTCTCTTTTGATGGATTTAAATTAAAGTACAAATCGACGTCATGCAAGAGCCCGGTCTTTGTGAAACTTTGGGAAAAAGTTTTTCCGAAATGACTTTACCGTGCGCTGCTAACCATAATGATTAATTAATTTCTGCAGATTTGTTATTGCTTTTTTGTCTCTGAGCTAATGGGACGCAGATCTCGGCGCTGTCGAACGAGAAGAAGTTGAGTGACATCTCACTTTGTGTTTTGGGGAAAGGTGCCGGAAGCGGGACCCTGTAGAGTTCAGCACAATGCTAACGCTCCCTCCCTCTGTGAGACTGCGGTTCCTACTTAAACTGCACAGCGGGGGGGCCCCTGTGGAGGCCCCAGGGGGTTCAGAAAGCCCTGAACAAAACACATGCAACTGCCCTCCTTAACAGTGATGTCCAATTCCCCACGTATAATCACTCCGGAAAGGCTAGTCGGATCAACGATCTGTCTTTATTACCTCCATAATTCAGATTTGATGTGAGGAAATGTCCACGTAACATGCATTACTTTGGTCGACCCCTTATTATCAGCTCAATTTTCTGCGTTTGATGCTCTTGAGTATTTCCCCATGCTACAGCATAAAGAATCTCAAGAAACTCCAGACGTATGAGCCCATGTAAGCTCATTTGGACACCTCATACCTAGGTGTACATCCATATTATAATTTAATGAAACTGAGACCAGTTCTGGATGCTGATTGGTCAAGAGCGCAGTGTTCATTTCTTCACGGACAAAAATGAGACGATGACTAAATAAAAATGTGTTTTGAATGACTAAAACAATGACTAAAATCAACTCTATTTTTCGTCAACGAATAAAAACGAGACGAAAATGAAAGAGAGGGACGATTTGGGAAGATATCCAGTCAGGACTGCTGTAATGTGTGGAAGATGCGCACATTTGAAGTGTAACGTGCTGATCTAACCACGGGAAATTGCGCCCTCTACGGGCTTGTCCAGCAGCACTTCAGACTGCTTCACAATTAATGAATAGCGCACATTTATGCCAAGCGATTGCTTACAAGCTAATGTTGATGAATTATGACAATGATTACTACACGCTGTTTATATGGAAGTATGTTTTAGACGGATGCAAGAATGCATATTTTATCTCCTTCATTTGAACTTAAATGAGCAACCTGCTACAGTGCAGACTGCAGACATTTCAGAATAAGAGTCACGGTGTATTTCAGCATGGTTTATAATTATAATTTTTTCCTGGTCATAATTGTTATTTTGTTTACACAATAAACTGCATTTAATTTAATTTAATTTCTGTTTAATTCATAGTAAGCTACTGTATCTTCTTTCACAGGACGGAAAGACTAAGAACACACATTATTCAATATATTTTACAAGTATAAGGGTTATTATAGTTGAACCTAAAACCATACAAAATCTTAACTGAACGTTAACTGAAATAAAAAATAAATAAATAAAAAATGTGAACTTATTTTATTTCATCTAGATTCCAAGCTTTGGCTTAACCTGATATACTAAAATAACTAAAACCGAAATAAAAAACTACATAGATGTTTAAAAGCAAAAACTAAAAGACATAAACACAAAAAATTTCTAAAACTTTTAACTAAAATTATAATGAAAGCAAAAAAACAAAAAATCAAATCTAATCAAATGTATTTTTAATAAAAGCTAAAATAGTACCTCAATGATAAGTGTTTCAATCCCTGAAAAGCACTGAATTGAGCTCTTTCGTGTCTTTTTGCACTTGAACGGTCAAAAATTGTCCGCTTTGGCGAGTAAAGTACAGTTGGTTGTCTTTAGTGAATATAAACAGTTTGGAGAATATCAGATGTATATCAGTGTATTGGATCTGTGTATTGTTAGAGAAATGCCTACTTAATGCATTACAGTTTAACTAAATTAGATTTTAGTCGACTAAATCTACTGTAGATTTAGTCGACTAAAACTAGACTAAAACAATTTCCGATGACTAAAATATGACTAAAACTAAATACCATTTTAGTCAAAAGACTATGACTAAAACTAAATCAAAATTTGCTGTCAAAATGAACACTGCAAGAGCGCATTCCAGCTGTGCTAACATGCCATCTGAAGTAGGGTTAATTGACGTGTGGCAACACTGGTAATACAGGTCTCACTGTGGGATTACCTTTTTTGCACCTCGCTTTCAAGTCACTAATTCGAATGTTATGAATGCCCATGCAGCAGAGCACATTTTACTTTTACTTTCAAGTTAGCGCCAATTCAGGGTGGCAATTGCTTTAGCTTTTACATTTTGCTTTAAAACCAAATCTTCTGCCATCGTCTTGTCAGTTACTCTCACTCTCGTGATAAATGAAATCTGACTCCTGCTGCTGATCTGTGCTGCGACTCTCATTTGGCTTATGCTGCAATGAGCAGATGCGTTCAATTTTTAATTGTAGTGTCTGTTTTTCAACTGAACTAAATGATTTTTATTACTATAAAAAATCAAAACGACAGTGGGTGGTGTCATGGTGGGCAAGTGACGTAACCGGTGTTGGGGCTGAACACCGGTAACATCGTCAACACCAACTACTGCAGTAAGCCTAATCTGAAGACACACCTCTTCCACAAACAATTAACAAATCAATAACCATTAACTAAGGCATGTTGATTGTGATGTACTTTTGTAAGTTGTTTTGGAAAATAAGTAAATACACAATATAAATACAAATATAGAATATTCTATATAGAGAATCCTGGAAATGTCTCACAGTTTCCACAAAAAAAGAGGCAGCATACCTGTTTTTGACACTGACAATAATTATGATAAAATATAAATAATAATAATGATTTCTGAAGGATCATGTGACACTGAAGACTGGAGTATTGGCTGCTAAAAACTTATTAGCTTTACATCAGAGAAATAAATTACATTTTATGATATATTCAAACAGAAAACAGTTATTTTAAATTGCAATAATATTTCACAATATTACAGTTCTTACTGTATTTTCATCAAATAAATGCAGCATTGGTGAGTGAGTAAAAGAGATTAAAAATCATATCGACTATTAAATGGTAGTGTGGCTATATAGAAAAAAATGTTCAAAAATTAAGTGTGGACACTGGTGTATATATTATATATATATATATATATATATATATATATATATATATATATATATATATATATATATATATATATATATATATATATATGTGACCCGTCACGGAAACCAGGGACACAAGTCGGCAGCACAACTCTTGAGCAAAATGAGAAAGAAGCATTTTTTTTTTCAAAATTGGTGATTTTCGTTTTTTTGCAGAATCTGTTAGTTGAGATCATGAAGAAGCCTTTCCGTGTTTGAGATAGCAGTATTGGTATATTTAAAAGCGTACATTTTGAGGTTGAAATCGGCTTGTTTTTCAGAGATTCTAGCACGCAGTAGGGGTGTGTCATTGTCTGTGTGTATTTCCATACTGGGAAGCTTGGCTACTTACTATGCAGCGCTCTGGCCGGCTCTAGCTGATATCAAAATTCAATGAAGAACCGTGGCCGTTACACCGAAAATGTTTTGAAGTACTTCTTCGACAAGCCGGATGCTTATGAACAAGCACTCACTGATTCTGAAAACGATCTGAGCGACGATGAAAGCGGCATAATAAGACATTTCCTCTCTGGAGTCGGGTAACGCGCCGGCGCATTTTGCAGGATTTTTTTCACATTGCAGCAAAACAGACTTAAAATACTCTGACATTTTTTGTCATAGAGACATAAGTAATATATCAATTGAAACTATAGAATGTCTTCTTTTATTTGTGTACACAACAAAATGTTGTGCTTTTTGAAAAATAAAGAAAACTAACATGATGCCTGATCTCTCGTCTCCCTCTGAACGAAGTCCAATCTGATAGTTCTCAGAAAATGAACTGTAACTTAGTGAATACTAATCATAAAAAAATCATACTTATGTCTGAAAAAACGTTGAAATGTCACGTTTTAAAACGTGTAGGTCAAATCGAAAACAAACCTTCTGTGTTTATGTAATCTGTATGAAAAGAGAGCCATGTCAGAAGTCTGTGATTCAGCTCATTATCCGCTAATGCGGCCACACCCACAGAGCGAGCGCTATTCAGACGCAAATTCAGTCAATACATGCATTCATCGTCTCAATCGTGTATTTATTGTCTTGAAAAGTGTTTTGAATAGCCATAGTTAGCGATTTCTGGCCTCTGTTAGTCCAGTTATTTCCTGGATTGCCTATTCTTCTTTAACAGGCTTCTCAGGTGAGAACATTTCATTTCATGATTATAGTGACCAAAATGATCACGGTTAACACAGAATCCTGTTCAAAAAGTCAATTCACCAAGTTTTATGTAGAAAACCAGCAAATAAAAAATAAAATTAGCATCAATATGTACTTTTTTCTTTACATAAATATTAAAATAATAACATTAAAAAAACATGTTATCTACAATGCACAAGTTCAAATAAAGTTTTGACAAAAAAAGTCACATATTTCAGCCTCTAAATCATTTTTATAAAAGTCAAAAAAGATAAATTACTGACATTTACAATGCACATTAACCTTTATTATTAATAGTATGCGGTCCATGCAGCTTTACAGGGGGTATGGCTTATCTAAATGAGATGTAAATGAGCCCTATTGTCACTCCCAGCAGGTGAGAACAGGCGAGAACTGCAACTTTAGAGGCGTTTTTCTCCCTATAGAGCTTTCTTGAATGCCTACCTTCAAATGGCCACAACTTCTCCAAACATTATCAGATTTCCATGTGTCACACATCGTTGGAAAGCTTGGAGACTACACTTTCAGAATCTGTGAATAACTCAAAATGCCCCAGAACCGACTTGTGTCCCTACTTTCCGTGACTGGTCACATTATATATATATATATATATATATATATATATATATATATATATATATATATATATATATATATATATATATATATATATATATATATATATATATATATATATATATATATATATATATATATATATATATATATATATATAAAACTTTCCTCTGCCTCGTCTATAAGTTAGGACTAAAATGAAGCAATTTAATATGAATTCATTATAAATAAAAGTAATAATTAAAATCATTTCTGAAATTAAAAAATCGATTTTAAAATCATTAAAAAAATTTGCAATAGTTAGGTGAATAATTTTTTTATGGGACAATTTTATTTATTTACTTTTAGAACAAATGAAGACAGAGGTACACATACCTGTGGTGTCACTCTCTCTGTGCTGCTTGGTGGGGGGCTCGTCGGTCTCCCACGGGGTGGACTGGTTGATGGGGGTCTGGCCCCATCTCACTCCAGGAGCCAACAGGAGACTCGGAGTCTGCGTCTCACCGGGAGAAAGACCTGCCGCCTGCAAAGAGAGAATAAATATGATGGAGATTAGACTTCATGACACAAAGCAGCTTTCATCAACACAGTATGATGGTAGTAAACCATTTAGTGTTGTCTAGTGGTACTTTTCAATTGGTGTGCACACCGATAAACGTGAATCAAAAAACACAGGTCCACACCAAATTCTTCAGTGTGAAAAACGAACACAACAAAACGAAAAGAAATTACTACATAAATTAGACAAAAAAAAAAAAAAAACAAACCTGCAGAGCCAATCACTGTAGCTTCCCTGGATTAAGTGGGTCCCTATAAACCTCATTTTATGTTTTCACAGATTCATATTTCCCTTTATGCCATTTATAGATTCTGATTATGTTCTATTCACAGTAAAGAAGTAATATTCTACCCTCATATCAATTTGAATAACTGTAATTAAAATATGTAAATGACAGTTGTGTGTGTTTATGTCATGGTTTTCGCTGTAGCGTTTGGTTTTCACGATTCCCTCAGCGTTTTCTGCATGGCTGAAATTATGAGGCTCTAATTACACATTGTGAGGGAGTCTGGCTCTTATAATCAGTATTTCCCAAGTTCTTAGAAGTACTCATGTCAGACTAGGATTGGTTATTAATTATTTAGCACAAGAGCAAGAAAACTAGAAGTGTCGAGGAGACAGTTACTAAATGCCTTCATTAAAATTCCTCCATTTACAGTGTACCGTAAAATGAGATTTAAACCCCTAAAAAATATTAGAAAGATTAAAAGGCTTTATCAAATACTGTAATCACGGACTGTTTTTTTTAAAAACATTTAAATCAACCCCAGGAGGTCCAATTAAATATTATATGAGTCATTTTATTTTACATTTATTTTATACGGTGTGTCATTTTTTGTGACCGTTGACAATATGGGTCTGAATACAGTTTAAAACTCTCATTTATCTGATTTTGTTATTTTCTAGCAATTCACAATTAACTTTGAACAGACAATTTAAAATAAAATAAAATAAAATAAAATAAAATAAAATAAAATAAAATAAAATAAAATAAAATAAAATAAAATAAAATAAAATAAAATAAAATAAAATAAAATAAGATGCTAAATAAAATGAAGCTAAATAAAATGACAGGGTTGCACATTTATTCTAAATTAAGCTGTCACTCATAAAATGATCCAAGCATTTTTCACTTTATGCTTGGATAACTTAATGTTAATACAAACATATTACGTAGTGCACAATGAAAAAGCACAAATTGCATTGCAATAAAGAGCATTGAGGCACCCAAGTGTACAGTGTACTTTCACCCAAGTGAAAGTGCCAGCTAACTAAGATTGAACGATTGCTGATTACTTGGAATGGAGAAGCAGAATGAGGAATTTTGCAGGCTCAAAGAAAAAAAAAAGCCAGTAAAATAAACAAAAAAAAAAGGAACAACATTTAGACTCAAGTTAGCAGAGTAAGTTTGGAGACTTTGCTTCTCTTGCTTTTCTTTGCTCAACTTTTATTGAGTTGAGATTTGGTGTCAAACAGGCAGGCAGAGTGACGGGGCAGCGGTGTGATCCAGGAAGATGTAAGAGGCGGGTTCCAGAGAGACGAGTTAACCCTGCATTGCAACCTCACCCTGCTCCGCACCCCTGAGTTAATGGAAAAGACCTCGTCATCAACCCTCTGCTCCGGCCTGCGAGTTTTCCTCTGTTCCATTATCCTCCCTGACCTGCGCTTTACTTCATCAATTTACCCATCATGCATCTCTGTCACCTCGGCCCAAAGCCAATTTGTTGTGAGGTTACGCTGCACGTTGACATCATCAACAAACGAAACTTCTCATCATGACTGGTGAGTGCAGATGCAAAGGGCTGACCTCCAGACGGTAAGTGCTGAAGCTTTCTGTCCGTAAACCAAGAGAAAGTGTGCATTTGTCTTAAGAGCTGCTGTAAAAATCAATACATTTCAATACCCAGTGTAACGCGAGTTACGTAATCAGATTACTTTTTTCAAGTAACTAGTAAAGTAACGCATTACTTTTAAATTTACAACAAACTATCTGAGTTACTTTTTCAAATAAGTAATGCAAGCTGTTTTGTTTTCCAATTTATTGACTGACAGCTCACCTGTCCCCATGTTGAGAGAAATTGGGAGTAAGTGCAGAGGTGTTGTGTGCGCTGTGTGAATATGATGGTTATCCTAGACTAGTTCTAGACTAAGGCTGCGTCCGAAAACTGGAAAATGCTGCCTTCCGAGGACACATTTCAAGGTAGTAAGGCATCAAGGCACGTCCGAATCCAATGTTAGCTTCACTTCCTCTCTCATGAGATACCTTCCTCAGATCGATTTTTGAAGGAAGCATAGATGTATCCTTAGCTGCCTTTGATATCCCACAATCCTGTGCTTTCCAGTCTGTGACAGTTGAGCTAGAAAAATAAAGATGGCGTCCGAAAGTTGCGTTTGCTGCTCAGTTTGTGTATAAATGTACGATTTTGATCAACATATTTCAATTTTGATATCATTTCTATCGAGAAATTACTACTGTAGTAATTAAATATTTGTTTAGTTCTCACCAAAGCTTGCGCTATATTGCTGTAGATCATTAAACTCGCATGCTGCCTCAGAAGTCTGTCCGTTTCATGAGGTTCCTTCATGCACAAATGCTGCCGTACAAGTCATTCTCTTTTAAGATAGCGAGGCAGCAAGACAGCTACCTAGGTTTTCGGACGCAGCCTAAATCTGAGCATACATTTACTCATTTACTTCTTCTCCTATGTCCTGTTCTTCTGTATTCCAGAATGGCAGCATAGCTGAAAGGTTTGTTTGAGCTGCGCCCTCTACTGTACGGGCGTGGATTTGCATTTCCTTCAACCTGAGGCTTATTCATTTCACTTTTGGTATGAAAGGGCCTTTACATTTGCCAAAAAAAGAACTATATACTGTTATAAAAGTTATATAACTGTTATAAAAACAAACAAACAAATAGCCCAGCCCAGATAAGAAAAGTAATGCAAAAGTAACATTACTTTCCATGAAAAGTAACTAGGTAATGTAATTAGTTACTTTTTAAGGAGGTAACGCATTACTTTTAAAAGTAACTTTCCCCAACACTCTCAATATATCACACTAATGATTGAGTACTTGGACAAAATAAGCTACAGAAATGGAAAAAAAAACAACAATTTTCAGTAAATGAAGAAATTATTTTGATTAACATGTTTAAATATTGTTACTAGTAGCGTCAACGTGTAGAGATGTACTAACCCCAAGCAATAACCCAAACAAAGTCTACTTTCCTCCATAAAATCCCAATGGAGAGATTCAGGATGATAAAAAAGAACCTATTAGATTCTCTGTCCCTCCAGACTTTTTTTGCCCACCTACATCAACTTTGTCCTAGTTCACAAAACCTGACAAACTTCATAAGATATAAAAGGTGCGAGACTAAACAATGCTGTTGCTGTGTTGCATGTGTTTATGGGTCAGGATTGATTTATGTCTTATGTTGACCGAGAGTTACCTTATTTCATGATCACTACATGCTGCTCAACCTGTATAAAGCATATAATAATTCTTTGCCGCCTCTTTGCCTTTTCCATTTTTCCTCCCAAGTGTTATCTAATCCTCGTAAAAATGCATCATTTATGACGTGGTATTTTCTGCTGTAATAATCCTATGCATTTCCTACGACCAGCTGTAACGAAATGTTAAATCTTCCTCACCCGGCTTGGCTTTTTATAAGCTCTTGTATCAAAACACAATATTGCATATCAAATTTTCCCGCAGTCCTGGTGAGCAACGCATAAAATGCACATTTCAGACATTTTACAGGCATCTGCTGACATCAGTGGGGGTGGGCGATGACAGACATTGTAAAACGTGGTAGGACTTGAGCGTGGCCAAGCATTCTCTATTTTCTCACCATTTTAATTCATCTCTGGTTATACCAGGCCCCGCGTCCCTGGCGGGCCATTATCGCTGTGTGGCAGATGGCTTCCCTGACTCAACAGAAAACAGCCTGGGATAGTGTGTGTGCGTGCGTCCTGTGCAAAACCAAGCAGCCAAAAATAAATGAATAAATAAATAAATGCGCTCATGCTCTTCAGCACAAAGAAGTTTAACGTTTGTAGTCAGCGGCGGCCTGGGATTTTTCTGTTGCTCGCATCTAGTTACAGGGAAGATTGTCTTTTCTATTCCATAGGGAGTGAAGGACGCAGTAAGCTCACAACATGCATATGATGCAAGACAAACAATGAAATCACATGCAAGCGAAGACACTCTCAGATGAAAACGAACTCTGTACAAATCATTTCTCATCAGGCTAATGGTGTCACATCACTCAAGAGTTTCCTCCATTAAATGCATTCACTGCTGCACATTATAAAGACTATAACTTCTACAATGTAATCTCTTAAATGTCATTTTTAATGCATGAGTTGGTAGCCCGACTGTATGGTACTTATAACGGGTCAATCACTCCTCGGCCATCTGAAAAACGTAATCACTACGATTTTCCCCGCACAGGTACATAAATGAGGTACAGGGGACGTGTCTTGTTCTGGCAGGAGCCAGATTGGTCAGAAACGATTCCAAAAGGACCTTATCTGAGCGCGCCGCAGCCAAGCATGGAGCTGAA
The DNA here is from genome assembly GCF_024489055.1 of Chanodichthys erythropterus. Lineage (NCBI taxonomy): Eukaryota > Metazoa > Chordata > Actinopteri > Cypriniformes > Xenocyprididae > Chanodichthys > Chanodichthys erythropterus. Next base: position 18,010,343 of record NC_090224.1, read on the forward strand.
GTAAATATCACCATGGTTACCCGCTTCTCGTTCGGCACGGCTGTGAACTACCTCTCTTTATAGCAGGCTAGCATGCATACAGTAATCCTGTACCATCCTGCACTGCGCTTAGCTGAATCATAGATACATTCACAGCAGAAAGTGGTCGACATTTGTCAAACAAAACCAGAAAATACAAGCAAAGCTAACAACAACAATGCACTGGTGTAGTTTACAGCGAAATTGGCGAAATTGGCCACTGCAAGCCGATCATGTTTTCACATCATGACAAAGAGCTTCTTTTTGTGTTTGAAGAAATAATGAATGTGATTCAAGGCCCTCTTCACATTCACAACTCCCCGGTTTTGTACGTCCTGCAAAGCTCTCGTGTTACAGTGAGGCTCTCCACGCATGCCAGCCGACATGAAGAATACGGCCGTTGAGTGTGGTGAACACAGGGTCTTTTTTCAAATAAACAGAGGGGACCGGTGGTGATTCAGCACCAATAGATCTCTTTCCACTCCACCATCCTGTCCGGCGCTCCAAAGCACACCACACATCAACAGCAGGGGGACGGCAGACAATGGCCCTCTGTCCAGTGGGGGGCTCGAGGGCTTCTTTATGCCTCTATTGTTCTACTGCCTTGGGTAACCTAAGGACTCTTGATCAAACGAAAGCCAAGATGAATAGCAATGTCAAGCGCTTGAAGAACCAATTCAGTTTGTTTTTCGTTTCTTTCGCAAGGAGAGCTACTGTGTGTTTAAAAGGGCTGCGCCCACAATGACCTACCTGACAGCAACTGTGGAGCGTTAAACACGAGCCTTAGGATTACGACAATAGCTAGTCTACCACAGCCAGGCATTTATCAGCATAGTCTCATTCGCTTTTCAACCTTATACTCAGCACTTAAACAGTCTGACCTTCAAGAAAGAAAGAAAGATATATAGGGCCAGTAGGGTCCTATGATTCCGTGATGCGGAAAACGCGGACGGAATCGCGAATTTGCCAAATGTTTGATGAATAAAAAGTAGGTCAGTATACTTAAATCAAATCCCGATATAGACTAGTGTCTGTGAATATTAAACCTCAAAATAAGTATAATATGATATCCTGCGTGCCGCCTCACTATATGAGGACATGAATACATGAATTTCATCTCTAGAGACATTTTACCATTTAATTTGAGAAAAACTATCGTCGTATCATAAACGCACAAAAACTCAAAAGTCTTCACGGCAATCCGTCAAAATAAAAGTTCGGTTTAATTTGAAGAAATTGTGACAGAAATATATTACTATTGTAGAGTGTAGAATGTAGAATAAAATGTAGTAGAATGTAGTAGAATGTAGCTACATCTAGATGTAAGATTAAAATCTCAAACTCAATCACAGATCAAGTGTGGTACAAAGCATTCTCAGACAATTTTATTAATTCATCAAACAGAATATTCCCATCAACACTTTGTTTTCCATCACAGCGGATCTGCACAGATCTTCTTCGCACCGGAGGGATAACCAATATATTTGTCAGGAAGCTGTGCGTTTAAACAGTACCCTTACAGACAAATCTTCCTGGACTAACTCTTAGAGCTCCATCCAAGGATAACACTACCTATTGAGATCAATCAATCCTACCACCACAGCAAATCATTAAAAACAACTTACCTGTGATGATGGATGACCTCTCAGTCCCTTGTTTCTTGGGAATATCCCAGACAAATTAATAAAATTGGATGAGAATGCTTTGTACCACACTTGACCTGTGTCTGCTTGGTCATTCGCCCGAGATCTCGTGCTGCTGCAGGGGTTGAGGCACCCGTTTCTACAAATATTCTACCTATGATTGAGATTTTAATCTAACAGTAATAATAATACTAACACTAAAAATAAAAATAAAATATTATTAAAACAATCTTTTAAGGAATAAATCAACCTTTCTTTTATGTTTTAATTTTAACAGTAAAGCTCTGTTTGACAAAAAAGTTTGTTTAATTTCATATGATTAAAAGCTCAATTAAATTAATGTTTTATGCCTTCATTTGATTGCCAGAAAATACACAACACAAAAAAATACAAAACAAAACAAAACAAAACAAAAAAATTCATAGGGCCATATTATTGTAAGGCCCTAAAATAATAATTATAATAAATGTTGTTGTTTTCATGAATTAAATTAATTAGACATGCTTTTTGATTATTAAAATTTAATTAAACCATTAAAATGGAATCCAGAAAACACAGAATTTGGTTAAAAAAAAAAAAAAAAAAAAAAAAAAAGGAATTTGAGAAAGAGAGAGAGAAAAAAAAACATTTCATTGGGTCCTAAAAATGTAATTTTTGTTAAACTTTTAATAAATTGTTGTTAAATTGTATAAATTAAATGATTTCCATTTTATAGACATTTTTGATTACTAAAATTTAATGTAATCATTAAAATGGAGTCCAAAAAAAAAAATTAAAAAGGAAAATAAAAACAGAATAAAGAACAATTAAAACAGAAAAAAAAAATAATTTGGAAAATAAAATAATAAATAAAACAGAATTTGGGAAAAAATAAAATGGATTTCATAGACTTGCTAAACAGGGCAAATTAGCGTGAGACCGAAATCCCACAAAGTGCCGACAGTAAGAAATAGACTCGCTGTTATATTGTGAGCAGTTCTAATATAGAGAGATCAGTCACATGGCATTTTACGGGCTTAAAAAATGTGGCCATGAAGCAAAGCTGGCAGCATTCTGGTCATGTACTTCCTAGGGCTGCCGGGTACCTGCCATCGAGATGAATGGCAATGCTAACGGATCGATCTTTCCAGGTACATTACAACTCCTTGACTAGGACACCTTCTAAACAGTCTTATGCATACAGCGTGATAATATATATCTGTTGATCTCCTCCTGTTTATTTCTCTAGTCTCTCACCTTCCTCATTCACAGCAGACCACGAAAGGAGTGATTATTCTTAAACAGTGAGAGCTGGAGGGAGGTAGGCCACTCCATAAAGAGGTGGGTGAGTGACTCAGTCCAGACCGGCAGGACAGGGCATGTGGGAGACATCTGCTCCTGCTGGTGTAAATGTGCTGTTCAAGAACATGTTATCTGACTGGCATGTAGGAATGCTGCAAGAATAGGACAGAAGCCATGGGGAAAGAGAGAGAGAGAGAGAGAGAGAGAGAGAGAGAGAGAGAGAGAGAGAGTGTGTGTGTGTGTGTGCCAGAACCAGGAAGAGAGAAAAAAAAGACTTGAGTGAATTAAAGTGCGATTTAGACAGAAAGAGGGTGCCGGGTCAGCAACAGGGCAGTAATAAAATGTTAATCACTCTCGTGCTTACCAGAATAAGGAAGTTGACATTGAGACATTAAAAAGCTGCACTACACTCCATTAACCAGAACTGCTGCATCTGCTCCATCAGAATGAAATACAAAAGCCTTCCTGCATATTAACAAAATGTAAAAAAAAAAAAAGAGAGAGATTTATTTCATTTACTGTAAAAAAATGTGACCACACAAACTAGCTATCACAATGCTTGGATGTGTTCTGTGTGTTGCCAAGGTGTTACTATGCGGTAGCTAAGGTGTTTGATTTGCTGAATGCTTGCTAGGGTGTTCTTGGTGGATTTGCTAAGATGTTTGGCAGAAGCTGATTTCACCAAGTGCAACATGTTCCTGGATCAACATCTTTGTCTTTGACACCATCCTGGAACAACATTCTTATCAACCAATCAGATTTGAAGGACAAGTTTAGGCTTACAACCAGGGTTAGGTGCTTCTATATCAGTGTTATTCACCTATTATTTCCCTCTGATTTTAGAGAAAAGTTATGGGTAGCGTTTGGTTTAGGGGTCGGGATAGGTTTAGGACTAAATTTTCAGACAAAAATGTTGTTCCAGGATCAACAAAATATGTTGATCGAGGAGTGCGTCTAACTCTGCAAAATTAGGACGTGCAGGTGTTGAAATGGTTTCTATCGCATTGTCGTTGCTAAGGTGTTGGTGTGGTTTCTAGCAGGTTACTATATCAATGCTATGATGTTATGAATGGTTGCTAGGGTGTTGCTATGACAATGATGATGAGATTAAGTGGTTTCTTGCATGTTTCTATGAGGTCACTATAATGTTATGGATGGTTGCTAGGGTGTTGCTATGACATTGATGATGAGATTAAGTGGTTTCTTGCATGTTGCTATGTGGTCACTATAATGTTATGGATGGTTGCTAGGGAGTTGCTATGACAATGATGATGAGATTAAGTGGTTTCTTGCATGTTTCTATGAGGTCGCTATAATGTTATGGATGGTTGCTAGGGTGTTGCTATGACATTGATGATGAGATTAAGTGGTTTCTTGCATGTTGCTATGTGGTCACTATAATATTAAGGATGGTTGCTAGGGAGTTGCTATGACAATGATGATGAGATTAAGTGGTTTCTTGCATGTTTCTATGAGGTCACTATAATGTTATATATGGTTGCTAGGGTGTTGCTATGACAATGATGATGAGATTAAGTGGTTTCTTGCATGTTTCTATGAGGTCACTATAATGTTATGGATGATTGCTAGGGAGTTGCTATGACAGTGATGATGAGATTAAGAGGTTTCTTGCATGTTGCTATGAGGTCACTACAATGTTATGGGTGGTTGCTAGGGAGTTGCTAAGATGATGATGATGAGATTAAGTGGTTTCTTGCATGTTGCTATGTGGTCACTATAATGTTATCGATGGTTTCTAGGGAGTTGCTATGACGGTGATGATGAGATTAAGTGTTTTCTTGCATGTTGCTATGTGGTCACTATAACGTTATGGAAGGTTGCTAAGGTGTTGCTACAGTATGACGTTGATGAGGACTTTAAGTGGTTTCTAGCATGTTGCTATATCTTTGCTATGATGTTATGGATGGTTGCTAGAGTGTTGCTATGATGCTGATGATGACTTTAAGTGGTTTCTTGCATGTTGCTATGTGGTCACTATAATTATATGGATGGTTGCTAAGGAGTTGCTATGATGTTTATGATGAGATTAAGTGGTTTCTTGCATGTTGTTATATCAACACTATAATGTTATGAATGGCTGCTAGGGTGTTGCTACAGTATGACGTTGATGAGTTCTTTAAGTGGTTTCTAGCACATTGCTATATTGTCGCTATGATGTTAATAGATGGCTGCTAGGGTGTTGCTACGTACACTGTAACTATGTAAGCTTTTTTTTCTGCCACATAAATAAATAAATAATAAAAAAGGTAATTGCGACTTTTTATCTCACTTTTCTTCCTCAGAATTGGAATTTATAAGTCGCAATTGTGATTTTATAGCTCACAATTTTGAAAAAAAAGTCAGAATTGTGAGAAAAAAAGCCACAAACATCTTTTACCTTTTAATTCTGTGGCAGAAAAAAGCTTTCATAAAAAAAAACACAAGTACACTTTCCTATTAAAAAAAAAAACACTTTCACATGCACCTTTTAAAACAAATTGATAAAATGTTGCATGTCTGGTAAGGGCATGGTTTGTTTAAATCTCATACTCATGTATGAGCCCTTGCCTTGTAGTAGTGATAGTGATGCCTGCTTTAGAAAACACCAAATATTTTTCTGATATTATGGGACATAGTAAGTCCAAAAGCCCTATGTCTACAACACTTCATGGTATTTAAGCTTTTGTCAAAAGAACATATACCAGTTCAATCATTTTATCATCATTCAGCTAGAATGCCGTAACATCAGCTCATGTGCAAGATCTATTGTTCCCTCATGTTCGTAGTGATTTAAACAGATAGGTCACAACAAATCAACCCGCACCTCATGCGCCTTGTCAGAAATATAACCTCTGTGGCCTTATTTCAGTGCAAGAAGCATCTCATGGTCCAGTGCATTTGGAAAAATATCAGTGTAAACAAATGCAATGAAAATCAAAATTTCAATAACACCACCTGTTCACTGATTCTGCCTGCCACAGACAATATTCTCCACTAATTCCGGACTGCAGGGATCATTCAGAAACTTGGAACATGCTGCTGGCAAACACAAACCAGAGGCGAAATGGGTTTTTTGATTTTACTTCATCGTCCTTTTCCAACATATTGCAGCCAACGAGAATATGGCGGCACAGTCGGGGGCAGCGGAGAGAGAAAGAGCTGTAGCTCAAGAAGAAAGCTCTGTCTATCACCAGGCGTCACATCATCTCCTTTGACATGCTATTTTCACTTGGCCCGAAACTGATTCACAGAACATAACTACCACTTTGACCCAAAGAGCCCAAAAAAGAAAAAAGAAAAGAAATAATTTTCATTCTCTTCCCTTTCTTTAACCCACACAACCGCATGATCAGTAAACAATGGGCATGCCAAAATCTGTTCTGGAAAGGACCCTTTAAAGTGCTGAATCACATGAACCAGGACCATTAATGTAAAGTGGAGTGCAAACATCTAGGCAGGTCATAAGAGGACGGAAAAGGGCAAAGTGGAAAATGCGTCTGACATTCGAATTCAGATATGTCGGGAACTGTTCTGACATATTTAGCTGAGCTGCTATACATTTTCATATGTCGGATATCAAGCGTGAAATTTAAGTGCTCTGTAAGATTGGTTTTAACACTCAAACGTGGGTTGCTGAGGTTCACTTGTCATCCGACATAAAAGAATTCCCAGCATTTTCTGAGAACTGACGAACTACTGCTGGGCAAAAAAAATCACTGTAGATGTTCCTATATAAAGATTCACTGTATTCACTCTCATTTACTGAACAGTTGGGTTCTGGAAGTAAAAATCACATTCATTTATACAGAATTTGGTTTTAAAGCTAATGTCTAAACCTTTCAAGACTGAACTGCCATAATCTGCCATATTGAGTGTGCCTCCCTGCATACATGCATACATATATTTTATATATTTAATGTTTTTGAAGTCTCTTATGCTTACACAGACTGTATTCATTTGATCAAAAATACTGTAATGCTCTGAAATATTATTACAATGTAAAAGAACTGTTTTCAATTTAAAATGTAATTTATTCCTGTGGTTCGAAGCTGAATTTTCAGCATCATTACTCCAGTCTTTCATGTCACATGATCCTCCAGAAATCATTCTAATATTATTATTTTCTGCTCAAGAAACATAATGTACTCCAATCTCATAAAACACATTGTTAAGTGACTTTCAAACACTTCATAGTTCATATTAAAATTTGAAATCTGTAACGAGAAAAGTGAGAAAATGGATGGAAAAATAACAAGAACTGAAGCTGGTGAAATAAAAGGTTATTTATTAGCAATCACTGCATTGTATCCCTGTTCTTTTGCATGAAAATACACTATATATATGCACAAGTAGAAAGGGTAGCTGTCATGGTGCCTCAAATCACCAGCCCTGCATCCCAGTGTGCATACTATCCACCCTATCCCTAAATAGTATTGAATATTACTAATGTCACATACTATTTAGGATGGATAGTATGCACATTGAAATGCAGGCCAACTCTCATTGAAAATCAATGACTTCCGGTTGCTTTGTCGCTGTCAGTGTAAATATGGGCATCTTAATCAAAATGGGCCTTTGAAGCACACAACGTGTGCAGCAACTCCATTAATGTTCATTTCTTGCTACACAACAAAAGAAATTAAGTTCAACTGAAACAAAACAGAGCTTTTTATGTGAAGAAAAGTAAATCTGTTAGAATAACAAATAGGGATGCACCAAAATTTCAGCTGATGAACATTTTCAGCCGAAACAGCTATTTTCAGTTTCGGGACGAAATCAATGTCCAAAACAGATGTTTAAATAGCGCTCCTCCGATGATACGTTCTGTCTATCTCGCGTACACAACATGGATAAGCTACAACAGTTAAACATATCAGCTGTGTGGACAATAGCTTTGTATTGACATTATTAATTTCTTGATTTTAATCAGTAGCAATATGGTTTCAATCTAAAATCTTTTAGTCCGTGCTGTTTTCTGCTGAACAAAACTTCACTGAACATTTGTAGCACACCTGCCATCCAATAAGCGTAAAAAGTTTTGTTCTTTGTTACTTTTAATACAACGCAACGTCTCACCTTTAAAATTCTGTTGATTTCATAAATGTTGTTTTGTCGCTCTTTAATACAGCGTGGCAGATCGCTGTAGCAACGCGGATCAAGCACACGTGAACCGATCGTTTCATCTCCTCTTTCTTTAGTTACAGCACAAAATCAGAAGGTATGTTTAAAGATACATTACAACTTACCAAAATGATTCCTGTCTTGTGTAATCGCTCAGTGTTTCAACCAGGGAAAGACGTTGATAAAACAGCTTGTAGGCAATGCAATGTCCCTTAAGATTTCATTTCCCTCAAGAAAGCTATTCAATGTCCATAAACTCATTAGTTAGCTAGAAAAATAAAGAGTAATTTGATAAATATATGCACTGTCTGTGTTACATATTCATTACATTTTTACTTAAAGGTCCCGTTCTTCGTGATCCCATGTTTCAAACTTTAGTTAGTGTGTAATGTTGTTATTAGAGTATAAATAAAATCTGTAAAATTTTAAAGCTCAAAGTTCAATGCCAAGCGAGATATTTTATTTAACAGAAGTCGCCTATATCGAACAGCCAGTTTGGACTACATCCCTCTACTTCCTTCTTTAATGACGTCACTAAAACCGTTTTTTGACTAACCTCCGCCCACAGGAATACACAAGAGTTGCGTTTGTAGAGCGTGTTTGTCGCCATGTCGTCGAAACGCTGTTATTTTCATCCCGCAATCACCGGCTCTGATTCCGGCTCAAATTGATAGGGTAAAAATAAAGACATGTTTATGTTTTCGACATAATAATGACATGTTTTCGCTGGCATTTCGCTGGCATTCTCATTACATATTTCTGAAGGAGGGACTTCATAGAACAAGGAAGTCATCAGCCCGTTTTTATGACAGTGGAAACAGCGGTATACAGATAAGTAAATTATGTGAAAAATACTGTGTTTTTTTACACGCGAAACATGAACACATGTTATATTGCACACTATAAACACAATCAAAGCTTCAAAAAACCACGAAAAACGGGACCTTTAACCTGTTAGCAATGTCTTCATTATTTAAAGCTGTGGTCCGTAAGCTTTGCCTCTATGTCACCATCTCCGTTTAAAACCTACAATTGCAGTTATTTGTGGAATTATCATCTTTACGTGGGTTGTGCAAATTTCCTGCGGAAACCGACCTGTACCACTCGAATTAGAAAACATTATTACAAGCTTACCATTGTGAATCGGGCTATGGTAAGGAGATAGTTCTGAACGCAGAGCCTGATTTTGCTTAGTTCAACATGTTCCTGGGTCAACATTTTTGTTGATCCTGGAACAATATTCAAACCAACCAATCAGATTTGAGGGACAAGTTTACAGATTATGTCAAGTTTAGGCTTAAAATCATGAATTGGTGCTTCTACATCAGTGTTATTCATCTATCATTTCCCTCTGATTTTTGGGATAACTTATGGGTAGGATTAGGTTTAGGGGTAGGAATGGGGTTTAGACTAAATTTTCAGACTGGAATGTTGTCCAGGATCAACAAAATATGTTGACCCAGGAACGCATCTAACTCAGCAAAATCAAGACGTGCGTTCTGAACACTGGCTGCTTATGTACTTGCTCAAAAATTAATTTTGGATTGTTTTTAACCCAAAAAAATTGCACCTTTAATGTAGGCTATGTTTGAATAAATCTGTCATGAAAACAAATATATCATCATTTAAATGTTTATATTTCACCAAGAAACAATTCTGTTATTAAAAAGTTAATATAAAAATTGCCTTATGTGCAATTTAAATGTTTGTAAAACTCCATTTTAGCTATTTCAGAGTTTATTATTAAATACATTTATTTAATTAATTGATTATTTATTTTCGGTTTCGGTTTTCGACCAAGTGCACTGTGAATTTTTGATTTCGGTTCAGAATTTACATTTCGGTGCATCCCTAATAACAAACTAATACTCACGGTTTATTCCAACCGTCTCTGGCATTTTCATGCTGCTAAGCTCAATACTCTCACAAATCATTTATATTCATGCATATTGCATGTCCTGCATATTTAAGTAGATGCTTTTATCCACAGCAATAAAATATACTTCTAAATCGCATTTACCTTCTTTGCTATTGCATTCTGGGAGGCCTCATCCGTGAAGCACACAAACAACGCTGCCATATATTTTGGTCAAAACCAGGTATTTCACAAGGCAGCATAATTTTGCTGTCAACTGTTTAAAAATGTCTTTGACACCTATAAATATTTGAGGGAAAGGAAGACATTGTGAGAGCTTGAGTCACACATGATTATAACGAACTCCTGACTCACACTGATTCAAATTTAATCAAGACTCATTCTGAGTCATTTAACTCAACGATCGGTAGTTTTGTGATAGACATTAAGCATTGAAAATCTTGCTGATGGGACACGTAGCAATGGTTGTCCCTCGTGGGAAGTTGAATCACAAGAACAATTCAGAGCGAGTGAAATGCCTCATGTTGGGTCCTATAAAGGCCACTGACGGCCACTTGTTTGGTCACAAAATATCTGGTACTTGTCAACAAAAAGACCACAGGGAGAAAGTCATAGACCAGCAGAAGATGAACTTTATACACTGTGACATTACAACAGCACTGAGGCAGGAAGACTGGTGCACAATGAGGACAGCAGATCAACAGATGGACAATCTTTTTTTATTTATTTATAGATATCTATAGATTGTATGGGACAAAATGGGATTTTGAGTCAGAAGTCCCAGTAATGAGTGACAACAAACATTTGTTTTTCTAATATATAAAATGAAATTCTCAAAATTATATATATATATATATATATATATATATATATATATATATATATATATATATATATATATATATATATATATATATATATGGGGGGGTTGGGTAGGGTGGGGGTTAGGAATAAGGTTGGGGACAAAATGAAAGAAAAAACACTCAAAGGCAAATAAATAAATAAATAAATAAATATTGCACTTGTATCTATTTTTGGATGGTGGTAGTTGGGCCACACTGCCTTAGGCTGTGAATGTATTTAAAGAAAGAAAAGCTGACCATGGCAAACAGGTGCATCCAAATGATGTTGACCGGCACAACAAAAAACACCGGCACCATAAATAACAGTACACACCTCCTCAGAGTGATGATGTCATTTTCCCCAGGAACCTCTTCGCTTTTTCTATCCAATTACCAGTGGGCAAAAATAGCCTGATTCTGTCCTGGCCATGGCTTTGTCAATGCAAGCACATCGGCAAGAAATCGGGTCATTAAATGGAGGAGAAACCCCAGCAGACTGTCAAACATCAGCTGGCTCCTCCGTCCCAAACCACATGACTGCCAATCACCGAGAAAAATCACAGAACACCATAAAGAAACAGCAGCGTGAGTTGTAGGGTAATTCGTGCTCACAACAAGCACCTGATGCTTTTTCACCCTCAACACATGCAGAGTAAATGCAGTTCTGTCTAACTTTTGTTTTTCTGAGTGGAATGCTGAGAGTTTCATACTGACCCTTACAAAGAGCTCTGTGATGTATGAGATGCTAATATCAAAGTCTTTGACTTGAGCCAGACAGTAATGCCCAGCAACCGCTCAGAACGGACGCTAAAAATGATTCTGAACACCTCAGGAACTACACAGCATTGCCTTGGCAAACATTCGCAACACACTAGCATAATGACCCACATTTTGCACTGGCACAACTCACTTTTTCTTCACAATACACAAATGTATTTGTTGATTTTTAGTTCTTTTTGGGGACCCAACAGCTTCATAAAGGGTCTAAAAAATGTTTTATTTCACCTAACAATGGGTAGTCTCATCCAGCTATGCTTGTCCAACTCACGCTCAAAATTGAAATTTGCTTCAGATCTCTATCAGGAATGTCATCTTCTGTTGCTTTAAAAATGTGAGAGCATATATCATGCTCTCACATTTTGAAAGTGCTGCGTTGGAATGATCTCCTTCCTATAGAGGCATAATGTGGTCGGCCTTGCATCAGCCCTGCATTTACCTGCATTAGTGTTTGTGCTCCTCACATTAGCTGTGTTGTGCAGTTTACATCCATTCCAACCTTTTTAGAGGCTGCTCTAAGCAGAGGCATCATGTGACTCACGTACAGATGCACTGGGACTTAAAAACTGCACATAACATATACAGCACATATATACACACATACATTATGTGTATGTGTGTGTGTGAGTGTGGTGTGTGTGTATATACACATACACACATACATACAACATACAATTAAATAATTTCTATAAAAAATATATTAATAGAAATTTAATACGTAAAAAGAAATAATAAAACGTAATTAGAATATAAATACATTTCAAAGTGAATTATATATTAATATAATACATATATTATGTAATAATGATTTTACATTATATATATATATATATATATATATATATATATATATATATATATATATATATATATATATAATATAATATTATGTAATATGTTGATATAGATATATATATATATATATATATATATATATATATATATATATATAGATGTAATATAATATAATATATATATATATATATATATATATATATATATATATATATATATATATATATATATATATATATATATAGATTTAACAATGTATTTTTTTATATATTATATTTATAATATTGTACTTTACTTTAATATGTTACTATATTATTATTTCTGTTTATACGGTGCAATTTAACTGATTTTTCTAGGTAATAACAAAATGCTGTTAAATTGCTTCGTATAAACAGAAATGTAATATACAAAAATACAAAAACATTATAAATATAATGTATAAAATACTATAAAATATATATGAATAGAAATATAACATGTAACATGTAAATATTAATAAAATGTAATTAGAATATACATACATTTTAAAGTTTATTAATTATTATTAAGTTACATTAAATCTTTGCATATACTTTTACAAACATTTATATGTTTTGACAGGCCAAGACCCACTGCTTCCTATGGCCAGGGCGTCCTTGTCCTGGTGTTATCTTTCAAAAAATATAATGTATTCTTCCAACCCCATCAACTCCAGCAAACAGGAAGATTAGAAAAATATACTTACAATAATGAGAGTGAAATTCACTCTGGTATAACATTCAGACTTTTTTTCTAGTTTCTAATTTTCTTGACAACTAAATGGCTGAATTTCCAGCGATGCATTGAAAGAGCTAAAACACTTCAGACGGACGCACCGCACAAAGATCAAACTCTTCTCCCACAGTCTTGCCAGGTGTTCAATTCCCATCTGCTGCTTAAGCTTTAGTTTGTCCTCTCTGCACACACACACACACACACACACACACACACACACACACACACACACACACACACACACACACACACACACACACACACACACACACACACTAATGAGGCTGTTTCACTCTCATGAGATGTTGTGCAGAAGTAATAAAATGATGGCAGAAAGATCAATTACAAAAGTATCCCTCTAACTAGCATCCACTTATCCATCAGCAAAATGATAATGCCTGTTTCACAACGCAGGATGTAAACAAAGCAGCAACATCAGGCTAACTGACCATTTCTGCTTCAAAACTCTACAAATGAAATATAATTATTATGAATATATATGTTAGTAATGAATATAAATTACAAATGGCTACTGAAATCTAAGTCGCATCCAAATAGTGATTAATCTACACAAAACAAACCCCATAAAATCATTCATATAAAAATCATTAAAATAATTCAGCAATATAGTGAATATAAAATTTTGTTTGCATGCACACCACAGTCTGACAATCAAGACTTCACTTTAATAACAAAATAATGTCTTAAACAATGCATCACTTTGGCATATTGGTGTATGGGACTGGTGTCGTTTTAATGCGCATTGACGTCTACACTGAAGCTAATTGTTTGTATTATTCAAGTTGACCTCTTCACCGACAGTAATTAAGTCTAGATACACTTTATCTGATTTAAGTGAGCGAGTAATTAAAGGCTTTTGTAATACCTGAAAACAGGTCACTGAGTAGAGATTAAGATCAGTGAAGAGATCTGCAGAAATGAGCAGAGATGCTGCAGTGAATTACATAAATATTCATAAAACACTCCTATTTTGTACCTGATTTTACAAAAGAAACTTCACTGTCATGTTGATCAAACCTGTAAACTCATATTTTTCATTGGAAAACATTTTGTGAAGGCTCCATGCACTACAAAAAGCCCCAAAGAAGTGCATACAACTGGTGTATTATATTCCAAACCTCGCAAACAAGTGGACAGCGACAAAAATAATGTCTAAATGAGAATAAACATCGAAAAGGACTGATAATTTAAATAATGTTTTCAATAAATCATTTATCAAAGAAGTAATCATATTAATAAAAATAATGAAGTAAAGCATTGTTCAAAGTCAATGTTAAATACCTGTGACAATAATATTACAAAAATAATAAAATAAATAATATCATACATGTATTATTATTATTATTATTATTATTATAAACTGTCCAAGGCTGAACTAATTTAACAGAAATACAGTAAAACAATAATATTGTGATAATATTATTACAATAATATTATTACAATTTAAAATATATTATTATATACTATTATTATCAATTTACTGTGTGTGCATATATATATATATATATATATATATATATATATATATATATATATATATATATATATATATATATATGCATAGTAAATTGATAATAGTATATAATAATATATTTTAAATTGTAATAATAATATTGTTACCATTTAAAATAATATATATGTAAAAAGAGATAAATTATATATAAATTATATATAAATATTTTATAAAGAATTTTATTTCTATTTTATAAAGAATTTTATTTGTACTATTTGTACTATTATTATCTATATAGATATATATATATATATATATATATATATATATATATATAATTTATGATTCAGAATTGTGAGCGTATAAAAATAATAATATTATGTGTATTTATATTTATATTTTTTTTATATTATTTAGTGTTGATATCACGGGTATTTGACATGGATTTCAAACAATGTTTAATTATTTCTATGACTGCTGCAAATTATATATATATAGATATATATAGATAATAATAGTACATATACATATATATATATATATATATATATATATATATATATATATATATATATATATATATATATATACTGTGTGTATATATATATGTACTATTATTTTCTATATATATATTTTATGATTCAGAATTGTGAGCGTATAAAAATAATAATATTATATGTATTTATATTTATATTTTTTTATATTATTTATTGTTGATATCACAGGTATTTGACATGGATTTCAAACAATGTTTTATTTTATTATTTCTATGACTGCTGCAAATGTTACTGCTACTACTAATAATAATGATCAATTAAGTTATTTATTGAAAAATAAGCCAGTATCCATACTCAAAGTCCATACTGAAGTCCAAATTCATCTCCCATTAGAGAGAATCCAGTAATCATGACAAATCATCTGCGTGGAAAAGTAATAAGAGAGAAGAGTAAAAAATGGTAATGTGAAGTAACGGCACTGTAAGAAAGCTACAAAAAAATGAAATGTGTACAAACGGCCGCAGTGTTTTCTGCAATGGCCTTTTACTCTACGGCTCATAATTGGTGCGTAGCTGCATTCTAGTGCGATTGCTCTCTAATGGAGATGCATGCGGCCGAGTGACGGGATGCGGAGGACACAACCCTCAGAGAATAGCCTGTGAATTCATTCCTCCACCCGGACATTTGTAAGAGTCATTAAGTGCGTTTAAATGAGGTTGTTAAAACTGATGAAATGAGGCAGTATATTCGGGAGTGGACGCAGAGACCATTTTTCAGCGTTACTCACTCGGGGCTATCATCCATCTTCTGCCACGGATGGCAAAAAGTCCTGCGACCGTAGCGCTTAGGGGCAAATGTCAAAGAAATAAAACGCACGTAAGCAGCCCCATTATGTTCCAATAACAACATGATGGAAATATTTGTTTCAGTTACATCTCGACTGCAGCAAACAAGAATATGATGCACACTGAAAGGACGTGATTTGGTTACAGATGCATTACGTGAATTAGTTCGCTTTATCAGTGGAGCGCATGATAAACGTATGAACCGCACAATTCTGAAGATATTGAAATCTTTCTCTGGAGAAGCTGTGCGCTGTCGTCCTGCATCAGTGACCCTGGCGTAGCCCGAGGACGTGATAACCCTCGAGGACCGGTCGATCGATGTGAGTGACCTGAGGTGACAGTGGGAAACTCAGAGTGGCCTGACCACGGGGACAGGAACGTCACTCCTTCACACACAAACACAGGCTGAAGGAGTG
The DNA here is from genome assembly GCF_024489055.1 of Chanodichthys erythropterus. Lineage (NCBI taxonomy): Eukaryota > Metazoa > Chordata > Actinopteri > Cypriniformes > Xenocyprididae > Chanodichthys > Chanodichthys erythropterus. Next base: position 18,026,681 of record NC_090224.1, read on the forward strand.
AGAAAGGGGAACCGGTGAACCATCACATGAGTTCACATTTCACATTTTAAAGGAGCCTGTTTGTGGAAGACATCTTTTCCTTGTTCCTTTCATATTATACCCATACCAATTATGAAAGCTCATTCAGAACTCATTATTTTGATATATTATTTCTTCAATTAATCAGATGTAAAATCCAAAAATGATTATATATATATATATATATATATATATATATATATATATATATATATATATATATATATATATATATATATATATATATATATGGTAAATGCTTATGCTTTAGCTTATGCTTTAGTTTGAAGTGCTTTATATAAAGCATTCTCATGTGTCATTCTTATCCTTATTCTCATGCACTTTTCCTGCAGCAGCTCACTCAGTGTCCTCTGCTATTTTCCATATGAGCTTTGTCCATAAAAATGTGATATTCACTACTTTAAAGCGATGTGACTGCCGGATAGTTTCCGTGCACAGCGCGCTGACGTGAATAATCGGAAAAAATAAGTTGAAATTATTTTCATTATCGATTATAATCAACTTTATTGATTGGTTGTTATAGCCCTATTCAGAAATCATAATGGTGACGTAATAATCATGAGCTCATTAACATATGACCGCCAATGTTTACAAAAATCAAGCCCGAGCCCAAACTAGGCAGTAGCAAAAACAGTCCATTTAATTGCAAAGATCAAAGAGGTAGTAGAAAAATTCATGAAAATATAAGCTATAGCTGTTATTGGTGCAAGAAACCTTAACTAAAACTGTAAGTGAATAAGTGAAGTGAAAAAAATGCTACAAAACACACACACACACACACACACACACATTTGTTTTTGTGAATTGTGGGGACATTCCATAGGTGTAATGGTTTTTATACTGTACAAACCGTATTTTCTATCGCCCTACGCTACCCCTACCCCTATCAGGACAATTTTTTGTCCTGATAGGTCACAAAAACACGTGCGCACACACACACACACACACTGTTTAGGTTTTGGTTCCTTGTGGGGACATTGGCGTAAATTCCATAGGCGTAATGCATTTTATACCGTACAAACTGTACATTCTATTCCCCTACCCCACCCCTACCCCTAAACCTAACCATCACAGGAAACTGTGCATACCTTTACTTTCTCACAAAATCATCTTTTAGTATGTTTATTAATCCATTTTCCTTGTGGGGACACAATCTGTGTCCCCACAATGTGGTCGAACTCAGATTTATATTACATCGTGGGGACATTTGGTCCCCACAATGTAATATAAACAAACACACACACACACACACACAGGTTTGTTTTGCTATCTTAGTGAGGATATTCCATAGGCGTAATTGTTTTTTATACTGTACAAACTGTACATTCGATCCCCCATACTACCCCTACACCTAAACCTACCCATCACAGAAAACATTCTGCATTTTGTCTAGTATGTTTTTAAAGCTATTTTAAATATGAGAGCTCATGTAATGTCCTTATAAAACATGTTTACGTCATAACACAAGTGAAAAACCCATGACATATATATATATATATGTATTATTATGTATTATTCAGACACCTTGAATTTTTCATTCATTATTACAGTTTATTCACTATAGTTTAAAAAATGGTAATAGAATATGACAAGATCTCAGAGTTAAACTGTGTCAGAAGAAATTAATCTTAATTATGTCAGATAACACTTAAGTAAAACATGGTCGGGTCAAAGTGTCTGAATAATTTTTGGTCCCAAATTTTTATCAATGTTACTGGTAGTCCACTGTATGAAGAATTTCTGGGTATAATATGTCACAGTTTACTTTATTTTGCTATCCTCACTTACATAAATGAACTATAGTGTCCTGCACCCAATAGTAAAAATATATAAAAAATATCAAAAATGTCTGAATAATTTTTGGTTTTTGGTTTCACTATATACATTATATACATATACATATATATACATATATATACATATATATATATATATACATATATATATATATATATATATACATATATATATACATTGGTATATATATATATATATATATATATACATATATATATTAAGGGTGTGATGAGACAGCTCACAAGATGAGACATGAGATTGAGACGAGACGATACGATGTTTACACAGTATTTTTAAGAAATCCTTGTAACGAATGAGACAAATCAGACACAATTATTTGTTATAGTTAACCAATAATTGTTTAAAACTCACTCTGGGGTCTGTCTCCCATCCCCCAAGAAGACCAGCCTTTACAAGGGGCCTCAGTTACATGTTTTATTGTGCCGAAGTATGTGGGTTGCCGCGTGGAAGAGCAGAGACAAAGAGACACAAAGAAAACCTGCATCTTTCCCACAGAAAACAGACTTTCCTGCATTAATTTACAGACAGACTGTCCATTATTACTGTTTGCTGTATTATACTCAGTATTGTATGCACGTGTTTTATGATACATTTAAGGTAACTTCAATTATGCCATGTTTAACGTCTATGAGTTCGTATCAAAAAGATTTAAATGCTTGTGTAAATGATATGTCGATACCTGTCCGACCCATCAGTATTACAAAAATCTTAAATAGTTCTTCTTCAACAACTCAGGCAGTGTAATCATGCTCGGTCTTTAAAGCCCTGAAAGGAGGAAATACAACCTTCTCATTGGTCAGGTCAACCCTAAGAGGTGTGACTTTGACCATAGGTTAAAAGCCAGTGCACAACGCTCCTCTCTCTCTCTCTTGTTGATCTGACCAAAACTAGATCAGTTTGTTATCACTTCTTCATTCAACACAGAAGATATCGATTGCAACTTCAGCACCACCAGACTGAACCCTCAGGACTTTCTACTGCAAAGGTATATTTGGGACGGCTGAGGCCTAAATTGCTGCTAGTTAGTTAAAATTGTGAATCTCCTTTGTTTAAAAAAGGAGTTTTATGATGAATACTGATGATTCTTTCCTGGTTTTTGGTTTCTTCATAGCTCCTCATGTTTCCCACTTCCGGTTTCTCTCTATTATTCATCATTTTACCCATTTATATGTGATGTGTGTGTATGTATGTGTTTGTCAGTTTAGTTATGTGTTCGTGATTTAGTTAATAAAACTTGTGCACAATACATATTTGGTTGTGTCTCCCCGTCTGTAAATAAATTGGCTCTTAAATGATCAGATCTTATTACAGCTCTCAGCACTGTAAAGCTAAGAAAGAATTATTTTTCTGGAGCCATGAAAAATACCATTCTCTTAGAATTAATTAATAATCGATTCTGAGTGTTCACAGGATGAACTGATCTATCGATTGTAATGTTAATGTAGCTACAACATGTTAATCTGATTTTTGCAAATTCAAACTCAACTGACTGGCTTCTCTCCTGTACGATTTCACACTTCAGTCTCTTCAGACCCTAGAACTGTACATGATTTATGAGCTTCTACAACTTTTGACCTCCTAACTGAACTCCTCTCCACAAATTGATCATAGAAATAAAACAGTATAAATAAAAATTAATAAGAGGTTTCTCTTAGTCTTATTAAGTGCAAACAATAGCAACCATGATCAAAGTACTCTCTCAATATTCAAAGTGCAAACAGAGATTTTTATTCTTCAAGCATGATAGAGAGCTGAGAGATGGTTACAACTACACAACCCAGCCTAAAATAACTTTCATATTGGGAGATATTTGCATGCATCAAGGAGCAGCTTTCATAATGCGGGGTATTGAAATCGAGCTTTAATGCGCACTCTACAAGACATTTGTCATACACTAGGCTCTGTTGTGCAACGAATCCTCCGCCATGGTCTTGTCAAGTCAAGTCACCTTTATTTATATAGAGCTTTTCACAATTTAGATTGTGTCAAAGCAGCTTTACATTGATAACTGGTACATAATTTTTGCTGCACAGCAGCTCTTCGAGAATAGTGTCAATGCAGGCAGATCAAAGCACTGTTGAATAAATGTCAAGAAAACTGTTGAATATCAAATGTCAAGTGTCCCCAACTAAGCAAGCCAAAGGACACAGCGGCAAGGAACCCAAACTCCATCAGGTGACATCAGGTGGCAAACAAGTGGCAAATAGGTGTTAAAATAGAGAAGAAAAAAAAAACCTTGGGAGAAACCAGGCTTAGTCGGGGGGCCAGTTCTCCTCTGGCGAACAGTGCTTTGTTACGAATCAGGTTGCTATCATAAGTCTGATAGGATCGCAACAATCAAAGTATTTATTTCAGTTCCATCCAGTTGAGGATCGTATTCATCACGCCGGTAAGGACGGTTTTTTGAGGAACTGTGGCACTGGCTGTCGTGTTGATGAGGCCTTCACAATGGATGATCTAGTCGACTCGATGTCTGCTGATACTTCAGGGATGCGTTGTGGTCGTGTCCAATTGAGGATCTTGTCAGTCATCTCGTCACGTGATCAGTGAACTCCTGGTGCAATATGACTCTGCAGCTCGTTAAATGGTTTTTATTTCTATAAAAAGTAAAATGACTGTGGAGGCGTAATGTTATCTCACAAATATGTATATATTTTCAAAAAACAGTGATTGATTTTAATTTAGTTTTGACAATACTAACCCAGTCAATCTGAACACATTTTAAACAGGTAACTGATTTACTCTGGTCTACATTAATGCTACATGCTACAAACCATGTTATACACTCCTGCTGTGATCTGAGTGGAAAGAGAATTCAAAACGCCTGCGTCTACGAAACATCCTTTAAGCTCGCACAAGGCTTCTCTTCCAAAATTCTGCGTATGAGCACTTCTGCATGTTCAGCTACTAAAAGAGCTCTTCATACATCTCATTTACCAGCGGCGTATGCAGCTCACATCAGAGTTCTGTTCATATTTTTTCCCTACATATTACAAATTTAAATGATCTGAATAAAAACAACTGCCTAAATGTTTTCCCTCCCATCACAGTGTATAAATATTAATATTTTTCTCTTACAAGAAATAAATCAAAATGCCGGCGCCTAAAGCAGGACAATATTACCTTGTAATGATGCCTCACCCTGCCTCTTGAAGGGCACAGAGAGTGAGACTCTTTAGAGGACAAAAGAGAACAAAAAAGAAAATCAAAATTGCCGAGCAACACGGAGCCATATTCAACCCTCCAAGACAGCGTCCACACATTTCATATCAGCCCTTCGTAATGGTAGCAATAACAGCCATCATTTCTGACTCATAAATGAGGGCTAGTAGTTTTTAATAAGACAAAAAAGTAATTAAATGTTCCATTGTCACACCTTGTTCCAACAAAAGAGACAAAAACAAATACTTGAATACACAAAATCTCTTTAAATAATTAGCCACCGCTCATTCAGAACTGATTAAATTTCCCTCTCAGCCCTGTATTTGTTCTAAAAAAACATATTAAAACTTGGAGGCTGTTGATTTAAAAGACAAAAGCTGAGATAATGAATAAAACGATTTCAAATAATATCATCTTAGGCTCTGATTTGGGAACATAAAAGAACATTATTTTAATTTGCAAAAAGAGTGTTTGTTACACTTTTTTATTTTAAATCAGTACATGTGTACTGTGTGCTTCTATAAACTTATACAGTTTACATGTAATTCGATACCAAAATTATACATTTTTCCCAACGCTTAAATGGTCAGACTTATGACTTTTGCCTGACAGACAATGGAACTAACAGAGAAATGCCTTGTGCTTAAATTGGAGCTATAAAAACATTTTAAATGTTACAAAAGATTTCCATTTCAAATAAATGCAGTTCTTTTGAACTTTACATTCAACAGACTACCCCCCAAAAAAAAAACATATATCACGGTTACCACAAAATATTAAACTTTAAAAACTGTTTTCAACATTGATAATAATAATAATAATTACTTGAGCAACAAATCAGCATATTAGAATGATCATGTGACTAGGGCTGCACAATTTATTTGCAAAATAAAAGTCTGTGTTACGTAATATATGTGTGTGTTCTGTGTATAATAATTATGTATATATAAATACATGCACATACATGTATATATTTAAGAAAAAATTATATTTATATATAAAATATTTATGTTTACATGTAATATAAAATATATATAAGTCTATTTATTTATACATGTATGTGCAAGTATTTATATATACATAATTATTATACACAGAACACACACATATATTACGTAACACAGACTTTTATTTTGTTTATTTTATTTCAGCCCTACATGTGACACTGAAGACTGGAGTAATAATGCTGAAAATTCAGCTTTGCATCACAGGAATAAATTCTATTTTAAAATATATTAAAGTAGAAAACAATTATTTTAAATGATAATATTTCACATTATTACTGTTTTTACTGTATTTTTTATCCAATAAATGCAGCCTGGATAAGCATCTTGCACCTTCTTTCCATAAAAAAAAAAAAAAAAAAATCTTATGTAGCGTATTCACATTATATAGTTAAAATGCTAATTTTAAGTGTATTGATTAAAGAACCTCTAACACAGTTGCATATATCACTAGCTACATAAGTAAAAGCAAATAAAAATCCAGAATTACTCAGAGCACAAACCAGAAAGCTGTATTCCTGATACTTGCGCCAAAATGCCACTTTCCGAGAGAGACGTCCACCAATTCAACCTGATATTTGCATCTCTATTATGCAGTACTTGCAAACTTTGCTTTAGTGATCTTACAGTGAAAGAATAAACGTCAAGGACATTTTCCCCACATGCTTTCTTATGGTAATGCCAGTAACCTAATGACACAGTGCATTGTGGGGCTTCTCAGAAGCTTAAAAAATACGAGCGCATGAACCCAAACAGCATCGATTTAATCCCTGATGAATCATAAAAATCTATGTTGTAATACCTTCCCAGCAGCATAGGTAGAAAAAAAATATTACAGTGATAATACATCCCACAGAGTGGAAAGAAATGATCGGGCACTGCCCTCGTTCAAAAATATTTATTGCACTCTCTTGCGCTTTACTCTCTCCACAAGGGCATGATGAAATACTTCTAATTTCATTATGACCTTCAAACGTCTCTGCTCCATTTGCAGATAACGTTGATAAGAAAGACAGGGGGCACCGGGAAGCATTTGCTCGTGAAGCACACGCCACAGAGCGGCACACACCAGAGAGAAGCGGCACGCAAATAGCTCCCCTAGAGAGACTACGGGCTGTTTGCTTTTCCACAGGCACAAAACTGAGATATGACTCATAAACTTGGCTGATGTTTATGACTGCGACTAACGCTACTGGTAATGGATTGAATGAATGGAAGGGGTTGTGTGTGCGTGTGTGTGTGTGAGAGAGATCAGGGCAAATAGTATGTCAATTTGATTGTATGCGCAATAGTGTCAGGGAATCGCAAACATGCTCCTTGAGCATCACATGCAGCCTGCGGTGATGCTGGTGCTATCTGACAGCGCATTGTTCTTTTCAACCACTTGGATACAGTATAATTGGAGAATTTATGATTGTATACACTGTACAAAAATGTTTGTAGTTTTTTACAGAAAAATACTGTGCTACAATAACATGTGAATTGGTTAACTGTAAGTTACCTCACCATCTATGGTGAAAAACTGTAAACGGTTTATCATTGCATTTATCAATGCATTATATGTAACTTTACTGTCAAATTTATGGTTTTTGCAAATAAATCACTGTAAAACCTAACAGTTGTCCTTTTTTAGTAAACTTTACTTAATGTCCAAGAATTTGTTGAACTTACTTAAAACAATTTAGTAATCTGTACTGTTTGCATGCTATGCTCTGTTACTCAGAAAACCCAAGAAAAAATTACTTGACTGGTTTGAGTACCATCTCGTCAACCAAAAAAAAAAAAAAAAAAAGGGGGCAGAGCAAAAGGTTTTTAAGGCGGGGCAATTCTTAATATATTTTTTACTCATTTTCTCCACTTCTGCAGTTATCTTTCTTTAGTTGCATTCACTCATTTTCTTAAAGTGATCTTGAATGTTATATTATAAATACAACTAAAACGTTTGGGATAACGTCACATAAGTTGACCATAAATTCATGTTAATTTCCTAAAATTACTTCTCACCATTTTAGTGATTAGTGTTTCCCTTGGTTGTGCACTTGGAACTACAGAAATTACAGTTATTTGTGGTTTATTATATTATCACTAACATATATATCATAAACAACATATAGTGAAACACCATATAGTTGATTGCCTTGCGATCAACCCTGCGCGAGTCACACACAGACATCAACATTCAGCGTGCAAAACACAACAAATAGTAACAGTTAGGTTTTTTTTTTTTTTTTTTAAATTAATAAGGCCAAATAAAATTGTAAAATAAAGCCACAAACAGTAAAATAAACTGTCACAATGCACTCTGGGAGTATACTTCCTCAGATCACATATAGAATTAAGTTTAATTATTTCTAAAGCTTACTTAATTGAATTAAGGCAACGAGTTTGCACAATTGAATTAAGTAAACTGAACAAATTTGTTTTTACGGTGTATAATTAACAATATTATTTAGGGTCAAAAACAGTAAAAGGACATTCCCAGACACAGGGTTATTATCTAAATCTAAACCTATTAAAAACATTTCGGTTAATAAAGCTGAAATCAAATAAAAAAATAAACGTAAACTAAATGAAAATAAGAAATGTTGCCTTGGCAATAAACTGAAAAAAAGTTAAAGTTGAAGCACTAAAATTATTACTTGGAAATAAATAGCACTAAAACTAGTTTAAACTGAAATAAAAACAGCAATATTTAAAAATAATAATAATAATAATAAAATGACAAAAGTACATTACACTAAAAGTACACTAAAATGAATATGTTACCAATATGTGTTACTAATAAGCGCCTATATGCGGGTGCACAACGTGCATACACTCTGCTTATTACTGGCTTTTAAAGGGAATGGGAGATGAGACTCTGATTGGTTTATTGCACGTTACGCCCAAAACACATTTAAACCATGCACTTAGATCTTTAGAATAGTGCCCTCTATCACTTAAAGCGGCAGTCGGTAACATTTGGCACTCTAGTGGTTAAAAAACAGAACTGCATGTGCCTTGTGGAAGAACATTATAGCTGTAGTTAATTCTATGTCTATGATGAGTCACGCGGGTACTGTGCTATTCCGTAGTCTAAAATAGTCTGAATATACACTCAAAAAAATGGTTTTGCAGCACTGTTGGTTTTACCCTAATCTGTTTTGTTAAAATAACACACATACATTTCTTTTCCCACCAAAACACTATTGTATTGCGTTTCATTAACTGAAACTGTGCCAATCTCCACTATACTTAATTATCAGTCGTTAAACTAATGTAAAGTGTTTAAGTTCGCGATTCAAAAAAACGGATGTGACGACTTCCAACGTATTTGATGAAGACGGCGCGAAGGAGGTGGCAAGGTGAATGGCGTCAGACGTCAGTCAGTGAGGTAAGAAAATAAAAAGTTAATCTAAAGGCTTTAATTTCTGTTAGTGTTTCGCAAAGTCTGCGCTGGGATGTTTTTAATATATTGATATTGAATATTGTGTTAAACTTTATTGTTTAACGTTTATTGTGCCATTAATGGATGATTCCATGCGATTGAAAGATGCGTCTTTATTTGTAACATAAGTACTTGTACTTGTTACACTAACCTGTAGTGTAAAACGCTTAACTTGAAAAAGTTTTACGTGGCTTCATGCACTAAGACAGTGATATTAAAAGTTAAAACTCAGTACGCACCTTATTAATAAACTAAATGCAGATGAATCCAGCATATGAATGCAACGCGTTTAGTTAACGTAACGTTAAACGTCGTTCATATTTTAGGTTAAACTGCACGAATAACATGTGGTTTAGGCTATCATCATCATCAGAATTTGATATTTTTAGATTGCTGTTTCGGTATTAATAGCTATGTTAAGCATGTAAAACATGGGAGGAAAACGCTTATCGTGTAACTAAACGCATTGCGTTGATATTTTGGGCTCATCTGCTTTTATTGGAATTGTGTTTCAGAGTTTGGTCTTTGATTATCACAGTCTTGGTATATTAAGGCCTGGTTTCACAGACAGGGCTTAGGCTAAACCAGGATTAGGCATTATTTCAATTAGGGCATTGTAGCTTTTATAAACGTAAACTAGAAAAAACATTACTGGTGTGCATCTTTAGATAAAACAATGACATCCACATATTTTAAGATGTATCAGTACAATTTGCTTTCAGTTAAAACAGCTAAAATATGCATTTTAGTCTGTGAAAATGGGGTAAAGCGTTTTAGCTCCTAAAACCTCCCAGTGTAGTTTCTAAGCTATGCAAGTCCCAGTAAAATTGTACAAATAATGCCACGTTCACCTTGCAGATGCATACATTTTGACATTTTATCTGATATTACTTTTTTATGACAGTTTTTCATCATGGTTTTTGGAGTTCGTCACTGTCTTTGGTGAAATAAAGGAAGGAGATTTATTGAAGGAGAAAATGGCGTTTTGGCTAAGGTAAGTGAAGCACTGTATTTGTCTTTTTAGGTTTTAATAAAAGTAGTTAGTTAGAACCCATGGCTTGGCACAATAAAACTGCTAAACCTGCTCTTCATAACGTCTTTGTTTTAAATTTATCCCATTGGTGTCAACATTCGTTGTCAAGCTGGATGGATACTCTGGAAAACGGATGTTTTCAAATTGAGGAGTCGTCCTTGGACAAAAAATTAAACATCTCTTGGTGCCCACTACACTGGTATGAAAAACTACACTCAACAAAACCTTAAATTAAAGCGTTAGTTTACCCCAAAATTTAATTTCTGTCATTACTCTCCCTCATGTCGTTCCACACCGGTAAGACCTTCATTCATCTTCAGAACACAAATTAGGATATTTTTGATGAAATCTGAGGGTATCTGATCTACTCATAGGCAGCAACGTCATTACACCTTTTGACGTTCAGAAATATAGTTAAAAACATGGTTAAAATAGTCAACGTGACTGCAGTGGTTTAACCTTAATGGTATGAAGTGACGGGAATACTATTTTGCACAAAAACAAAAATAATGACTTTATTCAACAATTTAAACTGTTGTCATACGTAGTGAACTCACTGCTGACTGACTTGTTTACGTCCGAATAACAGCTCGTTATTGGCTGACTCCTGTGTCAGCATCAAATGCACGTGTTCAGCTTCAGCCTATACTAAGTTGGCATTCGGATGTAAACAAGGATGACAGTTCCAATTGTTGAATAAAGTCATAATGTTTGTTTTGTTTTTGACCACAAAAAGTATTCTTATCGCTTCATAACATTAAAGTTGAACCACTGCAGTCACATGGACTACTTTAACCATATTTTTAACTACCTTTTTGGACGTCAAAAGGTGCAATGACGTTGCTGCCTTTGAGTAGATCAGATACCCTGGGATATCAGCAAAAATATCTTAATTTGTGTTCAGAAGATGAACGAAGATCTTACTGGTGTGGTACGACATGAGGGTGAGTAACAAATGACAGAAATGTAATTTTAGGGTGAACTAACCCTTTAAAACAATATTCTCTCACTGGGGTTATGGTCATGAGCATGCATAAAAAAAACAGATATAAGATTGTTTATTACCATGATAAATACAATAAATGCAAAGTAACTGACAGATGTTACATGTATAACACTATTGTTAATGGACAATGTTCTGCAGAGTTTAGCTCTAACTTACCCCAGCGCAAGCTGAAAGTTTAACACTTTGTTCTTATTTGAAAATTCAAAAAAACATTGATGGTTCAGGTGCATTTAATTTGGGTCGAGCTAAACTCCGCAGAACAGTCCCTCTAAGAGCAAGCTTTCACACCCCTGATGTAAAGCATGAGGAGGATGGATAACTGAAAGTGGTTGAGTATGATGGGAGCAATGGCAGGGTAATCCTATGGAAAGGTGAATTATTTTCATTTTAAAGGGTAAAGGCTATATTTGGGTAATGTTGTTGTTGTTGTTGTTGTTTGCATCTTTAGAATGGTGACATTGAACTGAAGAGAGAGTGCACAATCAAATCTCTCTGTGTCTACATGAAAGAAGGCCCTAGCAGTCTGATCTGTATATGGTGAGTATATGTGCATTTTAAAATGTTGTTTATTTTCAAGGATGCTAAATGCTTTGTTAAAGTTAATACACAGGAATTTAAGAGTACTGTTTTTTTTTTTTGTTTAGTTTTTTTTTTAATATCCACACTAGGACAGGACAGGAGGCGATTCAGAAGACTTTGATGGGGATTTATTTCATAAGACTGGAAGGTGCAGATATAGAAGAGAGCCTAGCAGATGTTGGAGTGGTATTAGAGGGGCAAAAGGTTCTTCAGACCTTAGCAGTGTCCCATATGCCATATACAGCCATGTTGATGAGAGTAAAATATGGACTGAATTTGAGCTACCCTCCTGGATTCAGGTATACTTTCAAAGCACTGCAAAAGTTGATGGCAACAAGTTATCCAATAAAGTGCATTGAAGGGCACAGTACCATCTGGACACTTTTTGTTGTAAATTTGTATAAAAAAAATTTTATTGTATTTATCCTTTGTTTTTTGTTTTTTTTTCTAGGTTAATTTTCACTTTCTGAGTTTGCAGAAGTCTTTTGATTCTAACATTATCTAAAATTACTTTTACATCAGACTGTTAAAAGCATTTGCACAAGTTTAAAGATTCTTGAATGTAATGACTGAATAGGCTGTTTAAAACATAGTTTATTGCAACTGACAAATACAGTTTGATAACTTGTTACATATCTTGTCTTTTTTTTGTCTCTACAAGGTAATCACACACAAATAAATGCTGCTTTGAAGTGAGTTACTTTAAATAGAAATCACTGAGTTAAAGTAACAAAACCTAATTGGATGGAACCACTGTCCATAATTTAATTGAGTTATTTGAAACAAATCTCCTTTTGTTGGTTGAATGAAACATATTTGGTTGGTTTTAAATAAACTAAAGCATGTCCACTAAACTTAACAAGTTTAAGTTACAGGGAAGCAATTGCATTGATTTGATTTGACATTACTATTTTAAATAGATTTGTCCTCATTCAGTTGTGTTGTCACAACACAAGAATTTTACATAGATTAAAAAAATTCTATTAATGTTAATAAAAAACAATTTGCTTGTGTGGAACCACTGTCCATAATAAAATTAAGTAGGTTTAAAGGATCATTTTTTTGAGTGTAAACACTTAGTATAGGTGTACCGTAACGACTCAGGATAAGACAAATCATGACAAATCATTTGGAAAACAGATTCATGATGTACATGCTCATTATATAATTTTTGAACACAAAAATGTTACGGACAGCAGCTTTAATGAAATATATGTTTTAAAGTTGTATAAGATACACAAATCCTGTAAAACTGGAAACATTGTCACAGTATTTTCTTTATGGTGAATTTCTGGCAACCACAACTAACAGTATTTTTTACTGTAAATTAAATGGGATATTATTTTATATTATAGTAATGAAGAATGACTGCGAGTCGCTACTGTAACCACAACGACAATGAGAACCACATGATTGAGCCGCCCTGAAACTTCCTATGATGCTCACATGCATTTTAAAGCTTATCTTTTATTAATGTGCTTCTTATTAAGATGACAGCTCACGATCAGGCTTCTCCTGAGAATTCACATGGGTTGAGAAGCATATATGCAAAGAAGAGATAAAGACACAAGCTACTAATGACGACTGGTGCTTCTCAAGAGCAGAGAAGCACAGATGTTACTTGCTAATGAAAAACAAGTTCCTCCTACATTCTTCTCAAACAGCTACTAACCAGTGAATGTACTAAATGATAATATCTGAACCAACCGTTTTACAATATTTACAAGTGCAAATATAGCAAGCATGCAGAAAAATCTTAAACTTGCCTACACTCTTAAAAATAAAGGCTTCTAAAAAGGGATTTTTGCAGCAATGCCACAGAAAAATCAATTTTGGGGTCCCCAACCTTTCAGTGAACAGTTCTTAAATTGTAAAGAATTTTAATAATCTTTAGGAGCCCTTTTTCTTCTATAAAGAACCTTTTGTGCATTTTAAAAGATTCCCATGGATGTTAAAGGTCCTTCACTGAACCATCAATGCCAATAAAGAACTTTTATTTTTAAGAGCATAAGATGGTTTACTGGTCTTAAAGGGTAAGTTCATTCAAAAATGAAAAATTGTCATCATTTACTCAACCCCATGCTGTTCCAAACCCGTAAGACTTTCATTCATCTTTGAAACACAAATGAAGATATTTTAAATAAATCTGAGAGCTTTCTCTCTCTCTCCATTGACAGCCACTCAACTACCATTTGATCATTCAATAAGTTCATAAAGAGATTGTAAAACTAATCCATATGGATTGAGAGGTCTAGTCCAAATTTTCTGAGGAGACACAATCACTTCATATGATGAACAGATTGAATTTAGGCTTGTATTCATATATAAACATTGATCAGAGAACATAAACAGAAGCAAAACCAAACCTGACTGATACAAGAACAAACCTTATTGGTTCTTGCGGAAGCTCAAATGTGCTGCGTAACATAAGAATGAACCTCATTGGTTCTTGTACGTCAAGCAAACATGCTTGAGCTTCCGTTTACCACAACTGATGTGTAAGCTGATGAATGTTTATATGTGAATAAAAGCCTAAATTCAATCTGTTTGTCATATAAAGCAACCGTGCCTCTTCAGAAAATGTGGACTAAACCTCTCAATTCATATGGATTAGTTTTACAATCTCTTTATGAACTTTTTGAAGCGTCAAAGTGGTAGTTGTGTAGCTATCAATGGAGGGACAGAAAGCTCTCAGATTTCATTAAAAATATCTTCATTTGTTTTCCAAGGATGAACAAAAATCGTATAGGTTTGGAATGATATGATGGTGACTAAATGATGACAGAATTTTGAATGTTTTGGGTGAACTGGTCTCGCGCCCTGACTTGTAAACACCAGTTTGGCTTAAACCCACTTCCAGTTATATCAAAAGTACAGTACATTGATTGAAAGCTTAATGTCTAAAAAACAACCAAATGCTTTTACCAATGCAAACAGCCCTCATAATGATCTCAGACTCCCAGTGAAGCACAGCGTATAGATGGGACCCAAAATGATGCATTTAGAGCCTCTTGTCCGATAAACATCGATCTTTGTCACCTTTCTCACTGGTGGCTTTAGACATTAAGGCACAATTTTCTGTACAGCTGCTTTGAAACTGCTCTGAATTGTGAAAAGTGCTATACAAATAAAATGACTATATATAAATAAGAATATATAAAGAGACACAGAGAGAGAGAGAGAGAGAGAGAGAGAGAGAGAGAGTTAAAGATGCAGCGAATGACTACTTCCACTTCCTCAGCAATACATAAACTACAGTCTGCGTATGCAGCATATTTTTCCATTATATTTACTCCAAACACAATATTATATTAAACAAGGCTAGTCTCTTTGTATACTTTGGAAGGACAATACTGATAAAAGTCTTTCCTTGAATCTTTCATGGAACAAAATTAAAGGCTATGAAATCACAGTCAATTGGTTATCGATTTCTCCTGCTGCACAGTGGCCCAAACTAACTTTTAACAATGCACTGCTCCTGCCATTAGACACATCCAATTGAAAATGTAGACAAATGATTCTGGTGTCTTTCAAAGCAGGGTGAGGAACAGCATTACTCACCATCGGCCCCTGTCACTGCACCTCTTTGTTTCAAAATGAAATGGAGATCACGTACAACAATCAAGCCTCGGACTGCTGTTTGATATATTTTATAAAATACTTAATGGATCTGTTCATTTGCAAATGACTTTGCTAAGCTAAAGCCTTAAGAAGGTAAATAATGGATATGTTTTGTGTTGAAAGTCCATGTATTAAAAAAGGCAGACAGGGCAGATGGCAGTGAAAAACAACGCTAAATGCAAATCATAAAATGCAACTAACCATATGATGATGCATAATTGAAAAAGCAAAATGAATAGGCCTCTAAAAACAAATATGCATATACACTGATTTTTTGATGCTGTTCACTTATTTTGATTCAACACCATTGTATTAGGTTTCTGGTTCAAATTCAATTGCTTCATGTTAAATTAAGTTGAAACAATTACTTTTTGACTTAACTTGATGTTTTTATATTAAAATAACATGTTTCAATCAAGTAAACCCAACCAGGACTCAATCAAACAGGATTTTCACTTCCCATCATGCTTTGCAAAGGGGCTGAACTAGGAGTGTATATGATGAAATAGTGTTATTTTAAGCAGTTTTTAGGAAGATGAGAAAATGGAAAGACTTTTTAATGTTTACTGTTCTATTATGTTGGTATTTAAAAGTTTCTATTAATTAATAGTTTTAGGGTTACCATTGTGGTGAATTGTTGCACTTGTGCTTGGGTTGAGGACCTGCTAACAAACTTTCAAATTACTTTAATAAGAAAGTAATCATTGTGGTAGTGCTCTGGGTTGCATTTCCCAAAAGCATTGTAAGCCTATGTAGATTGTAAAACCATTGCCACCAATGGACTTATGATCAATTTGGGCTTTACAATGTTTTTGGTTAAGGCAATTTAGGATGAATCCAGTATCACATCTAGATTTCTAACAAAAACATCACAAAAGTTATGTAAGTCACAAAATTAAACAAGAAGAAGTAATTGTAAAAATCAATGTATATGAAAACAATTTATTTTTTATTATTTATTGATTGCTTTTTATTTATTTTATTTTAAATGAACACAATTGATTCTAGTTAATTTAACATGGTTGATTCTATTGGATTTTACTTGTCTCAGTCATGTGGAACCGCTGTCCATGATTGAATTGAGTAAGTTGGACATAACTATTTTACATAGATTCTTCCTTAGTCAGTTGTTTTGTCACAACTCAAGGATTTTGCATAGAGTAAGAATAAACCTTTAATGTTAATAAAAACTAAATTGGTTGTGTGGAAACACTGTCCATAATTGACTTGAGTTAGTTTAAAGTGTCATTTTTGAGGTAAAAATTTAATTTATTAACACTCAAAAGCTATTCTTTGAATTAATGTAATTAAATCATGGAAAGGATTTCCGCGTGATTAAATGGCTTTCTTTCAGCATTAAGCACTTTTGTTAAGCTAACTTAAATTGCATAGATCAACTTGATCATCTTAAGTAAATGAGTTGGTCCAAAACATTGCAAATTAGTTGGGCTGACACTATTAAATTAAGCTGTGCCCAACCATAGTAAATAAGTTGAATCAACCTTAATAAATTAAGTTGACCCAATGTAAGTACATTAAATTGGAATAACAGAATTGCATAATGCTGAAATAAAGCAACTTAATCATGTGGAAATCCTTTCCATGATTTTTTTTTTGTTCGTTCAAATAGTTATTTTTTTGAGTGTATAAATAGTCTTTGGGAACAACTAGAAACTATTTGTAAGTCAATACCAACAGAGACTGTTGAAAAGTACATAAAAACAATGCCAGCAAGAATGCGAGCTGTTACCAAGGCCAAAGGAGGCCATACATTTTATATTATATTATATTATATATATATACACAGCTATGGAAAAAATTAAGAGACCACTTAACATTGATTTCTGAACCTGGAGTGGTCTCTTAATTTTTTCCATAGCTGTATATTTATATATATATATATATATATAAGCAAGTAAAAATTACATACTATAAATTTGGTTAGTGTTTAATGTAAAACCCTGATTTAAAACATGGCAATGACTTTTAGCGTACGTGTGCGCTTGACCCTTTGCATTGCGTAACACGCATTGGCCCTGAATCTTCACTTTTGAAAACTGATCTTAATGATATTTTACTCCACAGGTTTGAAGGTGTCTGTGGATGCATCTGTTATCAGCATTTCCTTCAAGTTAACCTTAAAGAAGACAGTCCACTGAATGTCAAGTTTTATGGTCTGGACCTTTTTAAAATGCCAGTTATTTATTTTGACAAGGTTGAGCGACCTGAGAGATGCCACTTTTTCCTGCCAATGATCTAAACGACACAATGCTGCAGCCCAGCATGGGTGGATTCAGACACTGGGCTTTCTGAACCTGGCCAGAGCTCCCGCTGCTCTTTTTGAAATAGCAGAAATTTGATTGAATAAATGGCGATTTGAAAGGCCTCCGCTCCCATCAGCGGATCCTTTGGACGAGCCGAATGATCGTGATTGAATGTAAAATCTGCACACCGCCAAATACAGGCTTCAGATTCCAAGGGTCTCATACTGGGCTCGCATTTTAAACTGACTTGATTTTCTATGAAATTAAAGACAAGAATATGAAAGGTCACTGAACCTGGTGGACTTGTATGTAGCGTATTTCTGGACATGAATGACGGCTGTTCAATTGAGCAGAAATTGGATGGCTGAGGTGGAAGTCTACGAGAGAAAATCTTCAGCACAGAAACAGAACGAGGCCTCGGATGACTTTTGCTTCTTTTGCTCTAATTTACACTCATAAAGGATGCTTTCCTGACACTCAGAAACGACCCCAAGGACATCCTGTTGCAATTCAATCTAACATGTAAAATGGAGAAAGAGTTCTGTGTGAAATTAATGGCCCCATGGACCGTCATTTTTATAGTTGTTGGCAAGAGAACCTCCGGGTATCCGTGAGGTTGCAGTAATGGTGTTGCTTACAAAGAATCTGTCAGTGCAAACGAACTCACTGCATTTCTCCCAGACGTCCAATATAGTGCAGCTCAAAGACAGCTCGTCCTCTCGCTGTACACTGCTCGAGAGGTCCTGGGCTTCAAAATGACCTTTTAAACGGTGGCAACAAGCCACTGACCTTTTCAGGTAGAGGCAGCAGAGCATGATCAAGTGTAACCTCAAATTCACAGATGAACACTGAGTAGTAATTGTTCATTTAGAAGTACATTCTCACTGTTCCACATGCAAACTCTCACTATGAGACAAATAATATACTGTTTGCAATATCTATCTATCTATCTATCTATCTATCTATCTATCTATCTATCTATCTATCTATCTATCTATCTATCTATCTATCTATCTATCTATCTATCTATCTATCTATCTATGCATTCATTTACATGTATATCATTCTGTCTATCTATTGATTTATCAACCCATCCATCATTCTACCATCTATCCGTCCATCCATCCATTTATGCATTTGTTTACCCATCTATCCATCTGTCTATCAACCATCCATTATTCTATCTATATATCTATCTATGCATTCATTTACATGTCTATCATTCTGTCTATCTATCGATCTGTCAACCCATCCATCACTCTACCATATATCTGTCCATCCATCCATCCAACCATCCATCCATTTATGCATTCGTTTACCCATCTATCCATCTGTCTATCAACCATCCATCATTCTATCTATCTATCCTTAATTCTATCTATCTATCTATGCATTCATTTACACATCTATCATTCTGTCTATCGATCTATCAACCCATCCATCATTCTACCATCTATCCGTCCAACATCCATCCATTTATGCATTCGTTTACCCATCTATCCATCTGTCTACCAACCAACCAACCAACCAACCATCCATCATTCTATCTATCTATCTATCTATCTATCTATCTATCTATCTATCTATCTATCTATCTATCTATCTATCTATCTATCTATCTATCTATCTATCTATCTATCTATCTATCTATCTATCTATCTATCCATCCATCCATCCATCCATCCATCCATTCTACTTCATTGCCTGCATCCTGTTTGCTACATCATTTCAAATTGAAATGGAATTTAAATCTGAATGACATACAACCCTCGTTTTTTAAACACTTTCCCCAAACACTCCTTCTGTTCCATCAACATCTGCACGATTAACATAAAAGCACTGTGAAAGTGCACAACAGTAGTTTGTTGACTTTACCTTAACCCCTGGATGACTGGCATCCCATCACCAAAAATAAGTCTTGCGGATGCATTAGCCGGCGGTCCCGTCAGTTTTGCAGATCCAGTGGAGGTGGATCTGACGGCTGGCGTCGGAGACCGACACTATCAGGCATTACATCTCTGCCACTCAGAAACAATGGATGAACAAACCAATTTCACACAGGCATGCATAAGGTCAGACAACTCCAACAAACACCCTCCACGAGGAAGCGCACGTACCGCCCAGGATGGAAGATATTTGGAAACGGAGACAGAGCGAGTGCAGGAACGAGGGGTGGAGAACAGGAAAAGGCTGACATACATGCTGCTTATACGCCACATTTCTTATTTCTACAACTGTTGGAACTGTCAGTTCCACAACACAGCCAGAGGAAAAAAGAACAAGATCTATATCGTCTTCCAGACACTCTGCCAGAAACACACTATTAGGGCAATACTTCTGCAACTCACTCAGCACCGGGGCTCGTCTTTTGGTGCCGAAAAATGCTAATCAGGATGCTACCGCCGGTCTCTCTAGGCTAGGTGAAAAAGGTTCATAAACAACCTCACCAGTCTCTTTCTGCAGCCACTGGAGTGTCTCTACGACACCACAGATGGGCTTTGTCTTTCATATCGGACTGAAAAATCAATCTCGCGGATTTCACAGTGAGACTGTCAGAGTTTTCTATGAATCTTCCACACATCTGATGCCCATTACGCCTTGAGGCCTTCTCTCTCTCTCTCTCACTCTCTGGATCATGCTTCCACGGAGTCTCACTGTCAGGTCCACAGTGAGCTATTTATAAAGAACAGAGGTTTCCAGATTCGGATCCAAGATGACCGTGTAGGCCTGCAGCAGGGCAGGTCCGTCCCACGCGCTCCCCTAAGGCTCTGACCTTCTGTTCATCGTAACCATCCAAATCGGCGAGACCCTACCGCATGTTTTTCAACTGTTTAAAAAAGGAGACAAAATAAAGCTGAGAGGAATGATTTTATTTGCTGGGATGTCTCATTTTTCATATGAAGGACTCGATGCCAAACGACAGAGAGCCGGGACGTGCAAAACTACATAGCTAGGTAGATTGTTTAAACAAGTAGTCCATTAAACAGTCTTTAGAAAGGACTAGGTCTGCATTTACACTGGCACAAAAAAAATCAGATTTTTTACTCACATCTGACACAGATCGGAATTTGTAGCACACGTGTAAAGATGAGATGACGATTTTTCAAATCCGTTCTGAGCCTCTTCCAAATGTGTTTTTAAATCATACATATCCAATATCTGGGCATCTAACCTACGTCTAAACATGTATATCCGATTCCCCTTGGAATTCCAAGCTCCCACAAGGTGAGCGCGACACGTTTGAGCACAAAGATTAAAGCTTTTTAATGTCATATTATAAAGCTGACGTGCCTGTATGCGATCCCACTAAAACTCAGCTTTTTTTACTAAGGTGGAAAGTTTATATTTAAGAAATTACACACACACACAAACATTCAGGAGCATAGAAACTGATTTTCAACCTCTGCTCTGTGAATTTTTGAAAGCTACTGAAAGCTACATTATAGGCTATACCTCAGCAATGAGGTGACAACTTCACTGTTTTTGTAAATAAACTAACAAGCTTCACTATTACAAACAGACTCACACAGGTGATTCACACTCACAATCTCTCTCAAGTTAAAGTTAAACGTTGAAAACCTCAAAGATATCTGAAACTGTGGTAATTCAAGCTTCAGTTGCTCCAAAAAAGGAAAATACCTCATTATGCTATTTATGTATGGGTCAAGGGACATGATTAATTGCGAATTTTTTGTGGTGACATTAATATTTTTCATGATGAATCACATTTTCATGTTAAATTGACAGCCCTTATTATAACATCTAGCCTCAGAAGAACAGTGGAAGGAAGTCTATTAATGCAAAGAGTTTTAAAATGATATGAAGTACGTATGGATAAGGTGTATAAAGAGAAAAGAGAAGACCTTGAATTAAGAAAGTGCACAAAACATGAGAGAAGGAACAGAGTACTGAGAAAATTACCAATTAAATGAACCGTTATTGAATTCCATTGAATGAATATATTGCTTTTGGCTAAATTTAATTAATCTACATTTTACTGCACACCCATTATTTGGCATGAGCTCATATGTAGAAATAAAGAAGAAGTGAGATACAGTTAACACATTGAGAATGATGTATTTTGTTTCCTGTTGTTGTGTCATACGAGTTGAAACCTTGTGTGTAACTTGAAAGGGTAAAAATAACCGAAGACGCAGCCAGAAAGCACAGAAATAATCAATCATAAATATCAAGTTCTATACTCCTGATGAAAATAATAAGCAGTACACTACTGCACTAATGATCATCCTAATGTAATAGTGAAAATGGATTTATCTGTATCTGCTTCCAGTTCACATGTGTAATAAGATTAATATAATTTTACCCAATCTTATCACATCTACATTCCTCCCCCCCCATATTTATGTTATCATATGCAACATATATTTAACCAGTATCACACATAATCATGATCACTGGATATATTAAAGTATTATATAATATTATTATATTAGTATTACTAATATAGACACTGAAGACTGGAGTAATGATGCTGAAAATTCAGCTTTGCCAACACAGAAATAAATTACATTTTAAAATATATTCAAATAGAAGAGTTATTTAACACATATAAAATTTTTCACAATATTACTATTTTATTTATTTATTTTTTATATCAAATAAATGCAGCCTTGGTGAGCATAAGCGCCTTCTTTTGTCCTAAAACATAAAAAATCGTACCGATCCCAAACTTTTGAACGGCAGTGTATATATGACAAATTGGCAACATTAGAAAAATAATTTAAAAAACAAACAAACAAGCTGCTTCCAGTAGTGACCAAGAGAAAATACACTGCCCGCTGTGTACAATTACTGGGCAACTGGGCATAAATTTCTTTGAAGTGGCAACAGATCAAACAAATTAATTTGGGATTGGACCGAAAAGGCACTGGAGCTGTTTGGAATTGCCTTTGAACAAAGACACGGCGGAAAGACATCTCATGGATCCAAACCCACAAGGCACAGTCAGATCCTGTAATTCAAGTTTAAGACAGGAGACTGCATGGGGAAAGTAATTGGTTTGGAAATTCCGTACAGTACATTTACAGCATTGTGTCTCCTGAGGACTATTGAGGAACGCCTTGTGATGAGTCCTCCAAACATTTCCACCCAAGCGCTCCACAGACATGCACTTATACAGCGCACTAAAACTGTAATGTTTAGTGCAGATAATACTTGTCTGGAAAATATCCTGCATAAAACTAGCCTCCACTTCAAACTTCATGCTTTATCTTCATTGTACATTTTGAATAAAGTAAGTTAAGTACAAGTGACAAAGCCCCTTTTCCTTTCAATCATATTTTGACCTCAAGACAAAAACTCATTGTCTCAGAAACAATGGTTTCTTTCCACCATTCGCAAGCTCTACAAAAAACACATTTTCAAGAACTTCAAGTTGGATTTCTGTAAATGTACAACTGAAACAGAACATAGGTGTATATTCAAAATGGTTGAAAGAGGAACATCTCATCAATAAAAGATCCAAGACCCTCAAGATGTAACACTATCAGACTTTTGCGGTTATGAGTTTGCATTAGAATCAGCTTCAAGAGCACAAGTGCAGATAGCCAATCTGCAAGGCAAGAACATGAAACAGGATTGTATTAAACTTCATTTGAGGAAGGTTTTAAATAAAGAAAACACGGACAAGACGGTTGGATCATGTATAATTAGCAAAGCAGAACATGGAAAGGAAAAACAAGGGCGAACTGCTTTCGTACAGCACCAATTTTCCGACAAAAGGAGAACTTACCCCAGTTCCTTGGTAAATAAGGGTTGACCACATGTTATTCTCTACAATTCCGTCAAATTACATTTTATCACACTAAACTGGCTGTATTTTGTCTGTACAACTTGCTCATTTGGAAAACCCAGTCTTTCATTCTTGATTTCATCCAGAAAACCAGGAATTTGTGAATCTTTTTTGGACAAATCTGACTTTTTGGAAGGTTAAAGGATTAGTTCACTTTCAAATAAAATTTTTCTGATAATTTACACACCCCCATGTCATCCAAAATGTCCATGTCCTTCTTTCTTCAGTCGAAAAGAAATAAAGGTTTTTGATGAAAACATTCCAGGATTTTTCTCCTTATAGTAGATTTCAATGGAGCCCAAACGGTTGAAGGTCAAAATTACAGTTTCAGTGCAGCTTCAAAGGGCTTTAAATGATACCAGACGAGGAATAAGGAATAAGGGTCTTATCTAGCGAAACGATTAGTCATTTTCAAAAAAAAAATGTTTTGGTTTCACCAAAACCGCACTTTTATATTCTTCAAAAAGCTTACGCAGTATGTCATATGCCTTCACTATTCTACTAATGGAAAAAATGGAACTGGTGTTGCGTTAGTTCTGTAAGTTGAATAGGGAAAGCATAGGACATACAGCTTAAGCTTTTTGAAGAACACGAAAGTGCGGTTTTGGCGGAACCACTTTGAAGGCGATCATTTGTTTATATAAAGCATATACATTTGCATTTTTTTTTTTTTAAATGACCGATCGTTTCGCTAGATAAGACCCTTATTCCTAGTCTGGTATCGTTTAAAGCTCTTTGAAGCTGCACTGAAACTGTAATTTTGACCTTCAACTGTTTGGACGCCATTGAAGTCCACTATAAGGAGAATAATCCTGGAATGTTTTCATCAAAAACCTTAAAAACAAAGAGGGCCAATATTTTGACCCTCATAAATGCATTCTGCTTCTTTCTAATAAACATATGAATAGTAAATTGAGTACTCAAGGCCAGAACACAAAAAAAAAATAAAAATCAGGAAACCATTAATATTTCATCAATATTTCGCCTCTATCCATTCAATATTTAAATGGCATAGAGCGATAGATGACAGCACTGGGAACTAATGACTCAAATGCCACTGCCATGTCGTCACTTTTTCTCCTCTCTCCCCTGAGAGAAATAAACGAGCGGTAAATATCAAGAGGAAATGAACGCAATCCGTAACCTGTGATGTATAATCCCAGAAGAACCGAGACACCATGAATCTCCGCTTTCTCATTTGCTTCTTGTTGAATGTGTTTACTGGAACGCAACTGAAGTTGGCAGAAACCGCAGAGACCGCATGTTTTTTGACCTTCTCCTCGTCTCCGTAATGAAGGGTAGCTGCTGTGTTATTAATTGCCTGATTGGTGAGCTCGACTCCATCCATGAATTGGTCAAGAGCCTCATCCGCTGAAGAGGCAACTCCCTCCCTGTGAGGAATCTGTACATATCAAAATGGAGGTTTCAAGCTTAAAAAAAGAAAACAAATGAGCAAAGAATACCATAAAAGTGATCCATCCCACTTGTGTCAAGTCTTCTGGTGTTTTTTGTGAGAAACGCACTATAATTTACAGCCATATTCACTGAAAGTTTCACTGTGACTGGATCAGTGAGCTCAATTCATCAATGAATCATTCAGAGACCTTTTGTGAATCGGATCAACTGTGACCAGACCCAATTCTAAAGAATGATTCCTTCACAAATGTGACATCTTTGTGAAATCAACATTTATTTTGGTCTATTCCTCACACAAAACATTATAAGGCCTTGGAACTTGTTATTTTGAGGCTTGAAGCCTTCAGTCCTAAATCAATGTGATAGCATGGAAAAGAGTGACCACACACAAACAACAGACTTTTCATTTCTGGGGTGAATATTGCTTTAAGCTCAAGTGCAATTTTCATTGAGTGATTCCTCTATGAAACTCAAGCTTGGAAAGGAATTAGCTTTAAAAATGTAGAAGTTTAACTGCATAATTCTGGGGGTTCATTAAGAAATCTTCTCCAACACATTTCTCGAAAATGAAATCATTTCAATGACAACACATCTGTGCAACTTTACAGTAAAGGTTGCAAGCCAACCAAAGTTCACGTCTCCCCGCTGAGCAGCCCTTGGCTCAGAATCACTTTGTTTCCATCATTCATTCATTTTCTGCTTCACACTTGCAGCTGGTCTACTTTCTCTCTCTTTTTCTCTCACTCTGAATATGCACACTGTAGTATACAACACCCTTGAAATGTGTGAGGGAAGTTAAAGTCTTAGAGTTTGGCACTTACATTAATATGAACTGCTCCTTACATTATTCTGCATATATTTTCCTCACTCATGTTTTGAAAAATGCATGTTTATTCAGCTATGACATCTAGCCTTTCAATGAATCCACCAATAAATAAGTGCAAAATTATTCGAAAACACTGAAATGGCAAAAGTGAATTTGTTTTTAAATCCATAGAAGTGTGTTGGACGCAGTTGTGGCCAATTGAAATTGGCACAGGCAAATGTAAAAGTAGATCACAATAGAACTGCAAAACAACTAAATTTACATTTCCTGAAGGACATGCCAGCGCTTGCAAGAGCAACATAGCGTAACATTTTTTGGATGATTGATAGTATCAGACACCTAAATAAAAAGTATCAAGACACTTAAAAAAGGAAAATTCTGTCATCATTAACATTACAAATCTTATTTTCTTTCTTCTAAAGAGAACAAAAGAAGATATTCTGAGAAATGTTGGTAACCAAACAGTTTTGGACAGTTACCATTAACTTCTACAGTATGAAAAAAAGGGTGAACTATCGCTTTAAGACAAAAAAAAAAAAAATCACACCACTAAATTACATACAAAAATCCATATCTTTATGCATATATACATATATGCATATATAAAATAATTTATATATACACACACATGCACCACACACATACACACACACATATATATGTATGAGACCGTCCTCCAAAAAAAAAAAAAACAACAACAAACCTATAGGTCGTTTTTCAAGCACCTTATTTATGTTTACCTATATTTACGTTTTAATGAGTTTGTTTGCTCATATAAAAGGTATTAGGTTTAGCTAGTTTGGCTTGCTGTCCACTGATGAGGGGCTCGACAAAGCAGCTTCAACTCGAGCTCTGATATACCCCCACAGTGAATAAATACAGGATATGATTACATAGGGCAAGGTACCTGAGATAAAGGGGGAGGTGGAGGGATGCTGGAACAGCTGAGACTGAAGAGAGGTAAGCAGCTGCTTATATACTCTGGCTGTTGGTTGGAAGATTAGATGGGCTCGCTCCTCCCTAAATTAGGTTCAGGAACTTCACTTAAACTCATAAAGCCGTCTATCTGGTGTAAAAATAATGACAGTGTCGTGTTACGTCTGTCGTCATGAAATGACATATGACTGTCGCTACCAATCAAAATGCGTGTTCATTTAAATGCAATGTGTGGACTTCTTACTGCAATTTTCCTATTTCCATTTAGCAAAACTCATTTTTTATTAACGACTACACCCACTCCATTCCACCCTTCCTCTAAACCTACTCTTAGTGATTTATAGTGCATATACACTTTATGAGCACGTGTTCCCTGGGATCGAACCCACGATCACATGATTGCATGTTATATATTGCAACGCTCTGCCATTTGAGCTACGCGAAACCCGAAATATGACGCAGATAACAGGGTACAATGCATTAAAATGAAAGTGTCCAGTTGTCAATAGGGGTGCAACTTTAATAAACGCTCCTATGAGTCATAATTCAGGGAAGCGACAAACGACCAATATAGGCGTATTGGTTGGAGAACATGTTGATATGTATACATATATACTATTTTCTAGGGCATTAATTCATATTCAAACATCTCTCTCATCAGTGTTTTGTATATGAAGCCACTGTTCTTTATGCTTAATTGCTTCATCAGGCTTATGTGAAAGACCAGTATTTACTGACACAAAGATAAAGACATCTCACCATATGAAAACATGACCGATAACCCTTGAAGACAGACATAAACATTTTAATCACAGCTGTGAGGGTTTTCACTCGGCAAGGGCATTTACACACACACACACACACACACAGCTGCAAGTTTCCACTGGATTTCTGAAGCATTTCTGAAAAATTCATAATGACATCCCCTCTGGACGAATCCAATCATGTGCTTCTGTTAAAAGAAAGAACTGCCATATTGTGTGGATTCTAAAATAACATATTGGATCTTGACCTCTACAAGAAGTTCTTGGGTCTTGTGTATAAATATTGTGTACCCACAAATGGGTTTTGTAAGGAATAATTAAAGAATTCAAGAGTCAGTTATTCCACTTAAGCTACCATTATCAAAAGCACATGTCTATTAAACATGTTTATCTCAAGACGTTATTCACCTTTTAAACCTAACAGACGTCACTAAGTATCCTGCTCAAAATAGCCCTAAAGCCACCATTATTAGTTGGGAAAAACATTGCAAAATGACAAAGAACTGCAATGGCAAAGTATAGAAAATGAATCCCCCAAAACCCCTGTCAGCCAATCAGAATCAAGAATTCAAACAATTCTGTAAACAAACGTAATCAGCACAAATGGTTGCATATGTGTCATGCACCAGAAGAGAATGAAATTGCTTTCGCAAACAGAAAACACTTGCTTTCCATCAATTTGCGATGTGCAAATAGATCTGACCAGCACTGCAAGATGACCTGGTTGAAACCGTGATTCATGCATTTAACTGATAATGGAGTAGCAAACAGACTCAAGCTGTGTGTGATGGTTGGTCTTTTGGTAGATAATCTCGTAGTAATATGTCTTGCTATGTAGCATAACTGGGAGAGAGTGTACACTTTTATCAGCTATCAGATGATAGTACTTCACATTTTCAGTGTGTCGACTATCAACTGGAGTGATACAGATCATATGAAATCTTCTGCATGCTTATGTGAGGTTTTGCCCAATCAATTTTGGGTAACACTTTATTTTTTAAGGTGACAATACATTATAAATAACAGTCAATTATGAATAATTACAAGTAACTAACTCTAAACCAAACCCTAACCATAACTCTATAGTAAGTACACGTAGTTAATTAATATTACTCAGTACTTACTACGTCGCCTTACAATCAAGTGTAACCCAATTTTGTACTAATCATGATATTAAAGGGGACCTATATTGCCCCTTTACAAGATGCAATATAAGTCTCTGGTGTCCCCAGAATGTGTCTGTAAAGTTTCAGCTCAAAATACCCATAGATCATTTATTACAGTTTGTCAAATTTGCCCCTATTTGGGTGTGAGCAAAAAAACACACCACTTTTGTGTGTGTCCCTTTAAATGCAAATGAGATGCTGCTCCCGGTCCCCTTTTCAGAAGAGGGCGGAGCTTTAACAGCTCACGCTTTGGTTGCTCAACAACAACAAAGCTGGAGAATCTCATGCAGCCAAAATGGCGATGTTCAGCCTTACATTGTTCAAACCGGAGTCAGACACTGATCGAGAGACTCAGGAAGAAGTTAAAGGTGCCCTAGATTCAAAAATTGAATTTACCTCGGCATAGTTCACAGTTCAGTACATGGAAATGACATACAGTGAGTCTCAAACTCCATTGCTTCCTCCTTCTTATATAAATCTCATTTGTTTAAAAGACCTCCGAAGAACAGGCGAATCTCAACATAATACCAACTGTTACGTAACAGTCTGGGTGTACTCCCCCAATATTTGCATATGCCAGCCCATGTTCCCAACATTATGAAAGGCATTAGACAAGGGCAGAACGTCTGGATGTGCACAGCTGAATCATCAGACTAGGTAAGCAAGCAAGAACAATAGCGAAAAATGGCAAATGGAGCAATAATAACTGACATGATCCATGATATCATGATATTTTTAGTGATATTTGTAAATTGTCTTTCTAAATGTTTCGTTAGCATGTTGCTAATGTACTGTTAAATGTGGTTAAAGTTACCATCGTTTCTTACTGTATTCACGGAGACAAGAGCCGTTGCTATTTTCATTTTTAAACACTTGCAGTCTGTATAATTCATAAACACAACTTCATTCTTTATAAATCTCTCCAACAGTGTAGCATTAGCCGTTAGCCACGGAGCATAGCCTCATACTCATTCAGAATCAAATGTAAAGATCAAAATAAACACTGTACTTACGCGATTAGACATGCTGCATTATGAACACTTTGTAAAGATCCATTTTGAGGGTTATATTAGCTGTTTGAACTTTTGTTATGTTGTTTAAGGCAAGCGCGAGCTCCGTGGGCGTGGAGCACCAGATTTAAAGGGCCACACACCCTGAATCGGCTCATTTCTAATTATGCCCCAAAATAGGCAGTTAAAAAAATTAATTAAAAAAAATCTATGGGGTATTTTGAGCTGAATCTTCACAGACACATTCAGGGGACACCTTAGACTTATATTACATCTTTTAAAAAAAGTTCTAGGGCACCTTTAAAATCTGGACATTTCTGAATGGTTAGTGGATAAATTTATGTTGTTGCTGTGGAGTTGATTCAACTCATCGACTAGCATGTGCTGTCATGTTACTCTTTTGTGCAAATCCAGCGTTGAATTGACCCACGTCTGTGAAGCAGTCCGGCGTAAAATGAGGCATGACAACAACACTCTACTACAACAACTCTTCCTCTTCTCTAAAGCTGAAGACTGGAGTAATGATGCTGAAAATTCAGTTTTGCCATCACAGGAATAAATAACATTTTAAAATATATTTAAATAGAAAACAGTTCTTTTAAATTGTAATTATTTCACAGTATTACTGTTTTTACTGTATTTGTGATCAAATAAATGCAGCATCGTTGAGCATAAAAGACTTTAAAAAATGCATTTTTGTTAAATTTTAACATGTTCTGCCAATTAGTTGTGGATTTCCTCCAGTGTGGCATCTCTCTATCTGTGTTGCACCCATTATTGTCAGCCTGCATCATTTCCGCAGCATCTCACTGGTCAACAGCTTTAAGATGGGTTCATCACAGTAACTACAGAATGTTTAGAAGCAGATGCATTGACAGCTGCAACAACATCTTGTCACTGAGCATTCAATCATTTGTTAGCAACACCCACACAGAAAATGTTGAGCATGCATTTGTGCATTTTGCAAAGTAGCCAAAGTTCTGTACTTCAAATCATAGGATCAATCTACAGTTTCCTGAGGGATGGTAAATAAAATATGTTCTGGATCATTCAAGAGTAAAACACACAGAAAAAAAGAGAAGATTTTTCAAAGATGTAAATAAAACAGGGATTATAGGAGTGCGAAAATACAATTTCAGCCTTTCAACATTAAAATTTCATGCTTAATTCAACATGAACATTTTCAGTGTACATTATGAAACATACCATGGTGCAGTAATGGAAAAAATAACATGGTGCCAAGCTGATGTACCACGGTACCAAATTCAAAGAATACCATGGTACATGTTCAAAAAACATGGTAAAAATGTAGAAATAGATGTAAATATGTAATGTGTCGATTACAAAACTCTAAACAGACTATAATAAACTTTCCCAAGCGCTCCTGGAATTATGAAAAAATGGCTCTGTCAGCAGCAGTGGATTTGTGGTTATGCTCGGGGGAATAAATAAATAAACAAAGGCATTACAAACAAAATTAATTACAAGAGGAGGCGAGTAAATAAGCTGCCACACCTCTAGTTCAATTAAGAGTCGTTTGTTCGTTTTGAAGTGTCGTTAGTCATGACAGACAGCTCAGGCAGATGGGCTTCTTAAAGTTACAGTAGTCGCATTATTTATTGTTAGTTGCATAGAGTTTGTCACAAAAAGACGTGTGAGCCAACAAGAGCGTCCCTCTCCATCTCGCTAATTAGATACCGATCTGTCTTTCATACACGCTTGCACACAAAAACAGACTCACAAACATACCGTAGATCAGTCAGACAAACTCAATCACATGCCTCATACCTGTCAAGGTTAAAAACAAACAAATTTCCAGATAAATATGCACCATTCAGAGTCATTAACTACACACACACACACACAGCCGATCACAATTTGGCTTATTAGACAGTCATGTCATAACCAAGGAAAGACGATATGGCTCTCTGCTGTTAGATAAAACCTTCTAGTTCCTTCTCATCTCTTTCTGCTGCTTTTGCTTTTATATTTATCTGAATAGCATCTATGAGCTGGACCGTGGGCAGAACAACATGGGGACTTTGATGACGGATGACAGAGAAAGTGGCGGTCCCTCAAGACTCTACCGTGTTCTGATGAGTTTCCTTCAGGCAATAATTAAAGAAAGCTGAGGTAAACACATTTCCTCCAGTGCTGGGATGACTAACTAACAAAAAGTAGAGACGCTACTGACTTAAAAGAGAAGCTCTGTCATTATTTACTCGCTCTCATGTCATTCCAAACCTGTTTGCTGTTATTTTTTTCCAAGGAAAACAGTGAAGCTGAAGACATTTTTGAAGAATCTTCACAAAGCTCTTTCCATACAATGACACTGCTAGCACAACAACAATGGAAAAGTGTTGTTCTGTGTACACTACTGTTCAAAAGTAAAACATTTTTTAAAAAAGTATCTTCTGCTCACCAAGGCTGCATTTATGAATGCACTTTTGATCAATTTAATGCATTCATGCTGAGAAAAAAAAAAAAAAAAAAAAACTGACTCTAAACTGTTTCACAATATGTCCTTCCAAGTAAGTGTTTCTCAATAACACTACAGGTGCTTATAAGTAATAATATCAATCTCTTTCATTATTTTTCATCTTTTAAAAAAAATACTATTCTGAACTCAAAATATGCTATTGATTAAATGAACCTGAATTACAGCTATATTTCTAAGGTTCCAGTGTTAGGAACTTACTACTAAATGGTATTATGACATTACTTTTCAATAGGGATGCAGTTTTTATCACTTTTTCTAGAACAAGTCTGATACTTTTATCTTTAGAACTTGCAGATATTGAGTAGCAATACTTGTATTTTCATTGTGTTTTAGTTTTAAAAAATATTGGGTAGAGAATAGGGCTGGGTATTTGACAATTCGATTGATGCTTTTGATTTGTTTTGATTACGATTTCAATTCGATTCAATTCGATATTGATTATTTTGGATGTAGTATTTCAATTACAGTAAATGCCAAATTTTCTAGAGGAAAAAAAAAATCTCTCAACTAATGCTGTAAACTACACATGTAAGTCATAATAATGAAGGTTAAATTAACTTTCTTATATACAAACACTTAAATTACACTCAATGATGTTTTTATTATAAATAAAGTTTAGAATTACATAATCATATTTCTACTCCAATTCGTTTTTCTTTTAATAAAAAACATTCAAATTGTGGTTGTCATAACTGATTTATTCAAACATGCATTAAATATTGAAGAACATTAAAAATTATAATGAATATGTAATGGTGCATAGCGATATTTATCAGAGTGCTGCTCTCTAGAGTTATGAGTTGACTAATGAGTTTATGGTCACTGAATATGTTTTTCTGAGGTGAATGTGACGTTACGTGACATTGTTTACAAGTTGTTTTATTGACGTATTTCCAAGGTTGAAACACTGATTGAGCTGTTACACGAGACATGATACAGATTTTGGTAAGTTGTACTGTATCTTTTAACATACCTTCAGGTGTTTATTCATGTTTATTTCATGCTGTAACTGGTATTAAAGCGGAGGAGAGGATGTTCACATGCGCTTCGTGCTGCCCCTTCTCTTTAACTGAGGCGCTATAAAGCGATCTGTCACGCCACATTAAACAGCGCCAAAACAGTATTTAATTTTTGAATCTCATAATAAGATGGACGTCATTTGAAATCTGAGACTTTGCTTCATATCAAAAGTAACAAAGCACAAAGAATATTGCGATTTATTGGATGGGAGGCCGTACATATTCTGCTCATTCATCAACTGAAAACAGACTAGACTAATCTATTCTTGGGATTTAAGAATTGATATTGGTTCGTAAAAAAGAGAATCGATTAAAATCGAGAAATTGATATTTTTTACCCAGCCCTAGTAGAGAAACCAAAAGAATATGAATAAAAGAAGTTGGCTTAGTAAATAGATATTATCTTCAGTTATTTTCATGCCTAATTATGCTTGTTAAAATGTATTGTAGGATCTACTGTTACTTTCAATGTTCATATTAATGCTCTATCATATTGTATCTTTAATTTGATAGCACAGTGAATATTTAGAGCTGCTCCAGCAGGGCTTAACCAGTCAAGAGCAGTGAATGATTTTACTCTTTGTTTTTTGATGTTAGATTAACATTGAGGACAAAGACAGAAGTAGGTTTATTAGGCTGCTGTCACTTTAAGAGCTGCACATACTCTTACACATGTGTTTTCTTTCTCAACTGTTTACTGTTTAATTTGTCATGATGTTAAAGGGTTAGTTCTGCCAAAAATGAAAATTCTGTCATTAATTACTCACCCTCATGTCGTTCCACACCCGTAAGATCTTCGTTCATCTTTGGAACACAAATTAAGATATTTTTGATAAATGGCTCAGTGAAGCTTCGAAGCTTTACGAATCTTTTGTTTTGAATCATTGGTTCAGAGCACCTATCAAACTACCAAAGTCATGTGATTTCAGTAAACGAGGCTTTGTTACGTCATAAGTGTTTTGAAATTTCAATGGTTCACCACTGGGGGGCGTGACTTTGGCAGTTTGATACACGCTCCGAACCACTGATTCGAAACAAAAGATTCGTAAAGCTTCGAAGCTTCATGAAGCAGTGTTTTGAAATCGTCCATCACTAGATATTGTGGAATAAAGTCGTTTTATAGCTTTTTTGGCACACAAAAATTATTCTTGTCGCTTCATAACATTAAGGTTGAACCACTGTAGTCACATCAACTGTTTTAAATATGTCTTTAGTAGCTTTCTGGGCATTGAAAGTGTTAATTATCATGCTGGCAATAGAGGCCTCACTGAGCCATCAAATTTCATCAAAAATATCTTAATTTGTGTTCCGAGGATTAATGAAGGTCTTACGGGTGTGGAACGACATGAGGGTGAGTAA
The DNA here is from genome assembly GCF_024489055.1 of Chanodichthys erythropterus. Classification (NCBI taxonomy): domain Eukaryota; kingdom Metazoa; phylum Chordata; class Actinopteri; order Cypriniformes; family Xenocyprididae; genus Chanodichthys; species Chanodichthys erythropterus. Next base: position 18,061,442 of record NC_090224.1, read on the forward strand.
TTAATGACAGAATTTTCATTTTTGAGTGAACTAACCCTTTAAAGTGTCAAAAACATTCATAAAGATGAAGTATTTCCACAATATTTCTAAATGTATTTTTTAAATTTCAGTTGTGCTTTCTAGAATGATTTTGAAACATTACTGTCTACAACATTACCTAAATATAACAAATGAAAAGGGTTTTATGGTTGCTGGTTAGTGACCATCTGTGAAACTCAAAAAACACCATAAACGTGGTCATAAACGTAAATGTACTTTAAAAAATTCTAACACAAATAAAACAACATACAGGTTTAGAACAACATTAAGGTGAGCAAATAAATGTCAAATGTTTTTATTTCTGGGTGAACTACTCCTTTAGGAAAAATATAGTAATGTGACAATAGATCAGCTGTTTTCAAAATAATTAATCTTGTCTAGTAACAAGCTAGAGGTGACTTCTCATCACAAAATGCTGCAATGCTGTTTTTTACAGTATTGAGCAGAACACATTTTTCCATTTCACTGCCCTTTTTTTCCATGGTTTTTTAATGTAAAAAACACAATATGTGCGAATGGCTCCTTACCTGTTAATTATAATCAAAACTTAGTAACAATAAAACACGCTTTACTACTAAAACATCCTACGTATTATTGGAAAGAAAGCTGCATAGCCAATGAATCAATTCATTCAGACAGTTCATGTAAATGAATCAGTTCAAAAAGGAACGATTCACTGATTCGACAAGTCTCCTTTTTAGTTAAACACTGCTGTTTATCATGTTTTCAGCTTTATCTAAACTTTTTCCTACAAGAATCTTTTGTCGTATTTAACGTAAAGTTGCTCAAAACTATTCAACTTTAATGCTGATATCATAATAAGTTTCATTCAGTTAAAAACCGTCAATGTTTCTGAGCCAAAGAAGCACTTCTCTGATTAGACGGTACAATCTAAATGTTTATTTTGTAGTGTAGCTAAATACTTTTACAAAAAGGCTAGAAAAAAACGCTTTTTCTCTATGCTAAAACATGCATCGCAGGCACACGTCAAAGTCAAAGCAGAACTCTACGGTCAGCGTCCAACCGTTGGCGTTCGCCCACAGGGTTAGCGTTAATACAATCTGCATAATGCTAAAGCATTTTGTGTGATACTCACACAGCTTTCTGGTCACAGAAGTCCCACGGAATTCACTCAAGCGAAAAAGTTCAAACAAAACCCGCCAATGTGAGATGACAGTAGCTGTAGTTGAAGATGCCAAGATTTTGAGCCCGGATCGCTCCCTGAAGTGGGCTTCAAGCGAGGTAGAGAAAAGCTGGCGAGTCTTTCTGCCGGGAGACTCTACTGATTGAAACCAAAAGAAATTACCCTGCGCACACCTCCAGCGACTCGCTCTACTAATGCGAAAATGCAGTATAGCAAAGCAAACATCTCTTATTAGCCGTTAACGAGAGACTCTGTGACCTCAAGTGAACAATACCTTCAAAATGTGTAGGTCTCGGCATAGACGAACAAAGGTCACGTCAATCATGGCATTATCAGAGCGTGGGCTGCAACAGCCACATGGCAAGTAGCTAGTAAACTGTCTTTATGCATGAAATCAGAAGCTAATCTGATTAAACGGCATGAAGAGTGAAACAACAGTTCATGCTTTTCTCGTTCCTTGAACTAATTCTCCAGAATGCCATTCATCTCGACTCAAATAGCAAGCTGACGCCTTTTATTTCTTGCCCACAGCAGACTTGACAGAGCCACGGGCTCAGGCTTAATTCGGCCCATTGCTCAGAGTTTCTCATTTGCATAATGAAAGAGAAAATTAGCAAGGAGAAGAAGAGCGGCGACCGAATGAAGCAATCTGGCAGCGTGAGCAAAATGGAAATGCAAGTGATTTGAATGCGGATTTCGCCCCCCCCACCCCCCTTGTTTGCAGGTTCTACCTTCACAACAGGTGCCGTGGCAGACGAAGGGGCTCCAGAGCGCTTGGCGGCGAGGTCGTTGCTGGCCGACGTGACGGCGATGGTCACGGGGGTCGGCAGGAGGGAAGGGATGACCGGGAGTGGGAGGAGTCCTGGACGGTTGTTTCCGTTGGCCACGGGCGGGGAGCAGGTGCTGTTGCCCACGCCATTGTGAAGGCCACTGGCTCGGTCACGACGATCCCAGGGGCCTCGATAGTCTCTCTCAAAGCGGTGATGGTGTCGTGACATCACTTCCTCTTAGAGGATTTGTGGCGCTGTCTGCAACAGAGTACACAAAGAGAGCGATAGCATTGATTATACCCTGTCAAAACACAGATAGAAATAGAATGCACCAAACAAATCAAGCTTCTTGGCAGGTTTGACGTGCAACACAACAAAACTTGCTGCGAACATCTCGATATCTGGCAGACAGTAGGTAAAAAAAAGGCATCGCTTCAGCTGTGTGTAAAAAATAACAAATGAGCGTTTAATACTGATAAAAGTGCTTGCATATGACAGCTCCTTTGTGTTCGGACAAACAGTTGGAGACATCCGTGAGTGCAAGATGTGCCATCTTTGATCACTTTTCAGGCTGACCAAAGACAGACTTGTTTTTGTTTTTACTTTACATTTTTAAACATGTCAAAATAAACAAATAAATAAATAAATAAATAAAAAATTTAAAATAAATAATTGAATAAATAAAACAAAAAAAAACTAAATATTAAATAAATAAATTAGAATTAAAATAAACACACAAAATAAAATAAATTTAATTAATTAGCTAAATCAATTTAATAAAATGAAACAAATAAGAATTTAATAAAATAAACAACCTAACAAATAAAAATAAAACTAAATTTAAAAATGGTAAAAATTTGATTGAATAAATAAATAAATACAGCAAGATTAAATATTTAAAACTAAAAAATGGGGGGAAATAAATAAACAAATAAACAAGAATTTAATAAAATAAACAACCTAACAAATAAAAATAAATTAAAAAAATTGGGAAAAATTGAATAAATTGCATAAATAAATAAATCCAGCAAGATTAAATACTTAAAACTAAAAAAAAAGGGGGGGGGGGGATTTAATTTAAAAATGTAATACAATAAACAACATAACAAATAAAAGTGAAACTAAAAAAAATGGGAAAAATTATTAAATAAATAAATAAATAATAAAGCAAGATTAAATACTCAAAATGTCATAAAAAATAAATATACAAAATTTGAAATACTAATCCAGACATGGATTAACAAAATATGAAAAAATATTTATTGTTTCAAACTATGATAGCCTATAAAAAGATAAAGAGTAATCCTAAACCACTTCAACATTCATTGTATGAAAATTATTTCAAACAATTTGTACAAAATTATGCCCATCCCTCAGTTGCAGCATCACTTCCATTTTAGACTGGTTTAAAAATAACATATGTGAGCCTTTAACACAGATAAACGTGTTCGCATATGATCAAGCACATGCACATGGCTTCTTTGTGTTTTCACACATGACAAATTGCCCATCTACTTATTATAATCCAGACTCTGCCAGCATTTATAAGAGGAAAAATTAGTGTTTATTTACAAGACCCACAAGGAAAAACACAAGTTTACAGGAAAACTTGCACTCTTCCAGATGGTTATGAGTTCCGTCCAACTATCCTGAGTTTTCTTAACGGCTAAAATTGTACAGCTCCAAGGCCTCATGATTTTAATTAATCCAATCACCAGTTTTATTGAGCTTTATTGCTGATAGCAGTGCAGGACACAATATGAGAAAACAATGAATCAACATGGGTTTAGCTTAAACGCCGCATTAGCGACTATGCTAACCTCATTTTCCATTATTTGCAGTGTCTTCTTTATCTTGTCGTCATCCTCCACAGACGTCCACATGTAATAACTCTGGAGACCCGAGGTTGTGAGTAGCGTTATTAGTTTCTCTCTTTGTACGTGTGGGAACAGATTAAGCTGTTAGTAAAATAAGCCACTTTGGGCTGTTCTGCTGTTCTGCAACAAATTCAGGATTTATTGCGCTTTGGCTAGCTGTTTTATATTGGAGTCAGCTAAACAAGACAGAAGTGTGGAATGAGGTTTACTAGGGCTGTTGTTCAGTATTGTGGCTTTCGACCAAAAAGAGTACACAGCATGTGCTCAGAAGTAATCATGAAATATAAAGACCTATTTTAATATTAGCTAATCAATAAGACTGAGGAAGAAAGAATAAAAAAAAGATGTTCCAATTTAGCCATTAACAAAACAAATGTCATGAAGTGAAATGACTTGACGAGCACATTTTCAATTAAAACAAGCTGTGACTACATATAAGTAAATAAAAACATGCATGTAAATACTTATAGTGCAACAGTGTCCGCCCACTTTTTCAGTGGTGCTGGTTCCAGAAGTATTTTTCCCACTCATTTCTCCCATAGGGATTTTAAGGAAGTCTTCGTTAAAGTGTTATAAGCTATGGACCAGGACAATCAGCTACGAGGTGAATCACAACATTACAAACTTTGATTTGAAGCAAAAAAAAAAAGTAAGGTACTAATTAAAAACAATAGAGAAACTACTAATTTACAAACATTGATTACAAATATAAAAACAATATATTTTAAGTTTATTGCAAAATATGCATAAATATTTTGAGAGTGTAGGGAGATTCGCAGTGCTTCATGGGAGTGGGCGGGTCTAAATAGAGATCTTTTGTTGTGTTTGATTGGTGGAATTTTCGGTACAGCATCATGGGTAATGTAGTTTTCACTATAAATTCTGCTGTTAAACATGATTATTTTAAAACTAAGTTGAGACAATGTGGGCTGACAGATTCAAAAGAATCAAATACTATCAATCAACAACCTTGTATTATCTGTATTTAAAGTGTTATAAGTTATCATTAAAAATCATCATAATTTCTCACCGTCATCTCTTCTGCTATAGAACGTATAAAAACAAAAGTCAAACATCCTCCTAACAGGCTCACTATTCATCACTAATTTGCTTTAGTTTTTGATTTCGCCCGGCAAATCAGTCTGGAAACCCGTACATTCATTTCTGTTGCATCTGTTACACTTTTGCGGGAACCAATCACAGACTGGCTTATCCACCTTGCTCGCTATTGGCGGGTACAGAGCTCTTTCTATGGCTCTGGGCAGGTATAACACGATGACGTCTCTCGCATGACCGTCAATCCAATTCCTTTTAACCTCTCAACGATGCTAAATTACTTCTTTAGTTTAGCAAACAAATCGCTCGACTGGGTGTAAATACCACTCACTTTCATGTTTTTTTGCACAACCTGCAAAAATCGCTCAATGCCATTGCTGCTTCTGCAAACCGCTGATCAATGCTACAAACCAATACAAACTAAACCTGTCTGGAGTTTTCGCATCGCTCTGCAAAAGTAGCCAATGTCACCCGGATCGTTGATCTGATTGGTTGAAGGATTATCCAATTGCGTGAATAAAGCTTGTTGATCACGCCTCTTGTGCAGTAGGAAATACATAGCAAACTCCCCAGACCAATGTTCAATGTTAAAGCGTCTGTATATTTCCCATGATTCAATAGATGTAAGATAATAATAATAATAATAATAATAATTCCAGAAATAACACTAGTTTGTTGACTGTGACAGAGATCAGCCCACTATTCACAACACATGACTGAATTTCTACAGCAAATGAGATCTTGAATTCATTCCTTGTAATTACACTAAACTAAATCACACACACAAATAGAGCAGAGTACAGTACCCGCTACTGACACCACTGCCATAATTGCATCGCACGTTAAAAGCAGTGCATTAATTATTCATGGCTTATAACAGATTGGCACCATTACATAGACGCCTCTAACTTTGTAGATTCACGCTAGACACGTGGATCATATCTGTGTGTTGCCTTGCCATATTCTCTACATGCAATGCACTGAAAAGCAGAACAGAAACGCCATATTTGAGGTGAAGTGCATTGTTGATGGAGACATTCAGCTAGTACTGGATAGATTACTTACAAATTGTAGTCAATTACTGATTCCAAATTACATGAAAAAAATTGTAATTAGTAGCGTAACATTTAACACATTTAAGGTAATATAATCTGATTATTTTTAGATTACTTTTGACTTTTGAATTTTTAGATATCTTATAGCACTGATATAAATAGGATAATCTTGTACCATTTTGATATAAAAATACAAAGAGAAAGGCTATCAATGAATTATAAATAATTTACTGCCATTGTGAGAATAACATGTAATCATGCAATCAATAAAAAAGTAACTGTAGTCTGATTAGGAGTAATTTAAAATGTAATACAATCTAATTACAAGTAGTTAATTTATGGAATCTGATCATGTAATCCAGATTACATGTAATCAACTACTGGCCAAATTTTGGCCAAATGAGCCATCTTTTTCACTGCATCTTATCTGTGATTGAATACTTTTTTACTAATACTAATTTATCTTCCAAGATTTCTATCAAACACATGAAGTGTAAATCTGATGGGCTAAAGCAGGTCTACAACAAGCTAGCAGCGGAAACTTATCAGTAAACCCTTTCTTTCAGATCACAATAAAGCAGTTGACCTGGAAAAACCAACTCGCACAGTGTCTTTACACTGACAAACTACAGCACTTCTGGCTTATTTTCAGTCTGCTGTGCACGCAAATCAACATTCACATGTGATCCGCTGTTGATCCACTGTCCTCTGTGTAAACACACAGTATATTTGCAGCTTCACATGGGAGACACGCAGTGTAAAAGCTGCTCTAGATGGGCAGCTTTAACCATATTATAATTGGCTCATAATGCTCATAATGGCTGATGAAAACCCAGCTTTGCCATCACATAAATAACTTACTTTTTAAATATTTTATAACAGAAAACATTCATTTTAAATGGTAGTAATATTTTAAAATATTAATATTATTAAAATTTATATTTTTCATTTATTCTGTACAGTATATTACTATATATGATGATTGATTATTATTATTTTTATTCAATTATTTACTATACAGTGGGTATTTTTTATATTACATATATTATAGACTATTTTAATTATATATATTTCTTTATATAAGGGTCAATGACGTGACGGGTCATTTTTTTTGCCCAAAGGCCTTAATGATAATAAGTAGAAGTCGTTGCTTTGTTATAAGAAAGAATGTCCAGAAAAATGAATTTCATTGATGTCATAGCTAGCTAGCTAGATATAAGCCTGTTAGCATTTTTTGAAAATATCGTCATTCGGTATAACCAAAAGTGTAATTTAGCAAAACCTAAATTTTGGTTAAAAATAACCAAAAATAAGATGAGATCTTGTAAAAAAAAAAAAAAAAAAAAAAAATTAAAAAATTAAAAAAGCAGTGTTTTGTATGTCATTGTTAACACTTAATAAAACTTCAAAAATAATCATATCTCCATTATGTTTTTTTACACTTTTAAAAATCTTATACGTCAATGAACCATAAATAAATAATCCCAAATAAGCACATATTAACACCAAGGAAATCTAAATTTTCAGGGGAGCATGCCCCCGTACCCCCCTAGGAAACTACATTTTCTGACCTCGGTAAATATGAAACCCTGCGTACGGCCCGCCTTATTCTATCTAATGAAATCTGAGGTAAATGTGCATTTCTCCAAATGTGTGCACTTTTGGACTTAAAGTTTGTATGTGTATGCACTGAGATCAAAAATAAATGGGACCAAACGCAACTGAATGTAAAGGTTTGTGTCTCATTATTCTATTAATAACTACCGATTGATTTTGCATTTCTATCAGAAATGAAGAATTATTAGTGTCATTGTAAATAGTGGTGCAAATATCTAAGCTATCTCAAGTTTAAATCAGAAGATTTTTTACCAATTTATATACACCAAAAATAGTATATAGCTCCACTGTGTTTTTTAACTGGTTTTTTCACAAATCGCACCATGTATAAATATATATATTATATATAACTGGCTAGTATAAGGCAATGAGGAGGCCCATGCATAATGCATACAGTCAGCACACATAATTCTATGTTTCGTAGTTTCATAAACACATGTGAATCAGGGCAAAAGAAATCCAGTTAATATAAGATAGAGATGTACAGGAAGAGCAGCCAATATAGAATTGACTGACATTTCAATTGTGATAGTGTAATGCCTTTAATAGTGCCATGGAGGCAGAACAAGACAGGCGAGTGTTTTATTTTTTTGGACAGAGGTGAGTGCAGGTTCCTGACGGGGAGCCTGATGATTAGAAGAGACGTTCAGCTGCACGCGTGAACGCCGTTAGTGAAGGAATGATTGGAAAAAAGACAGAAACAGAGAAGAGAGGATATCAGTGCTGTACAGTATGTCAACGTGTACAATTTAAAAAATAAAAGATACTAAATAAAACAGTAAAGCAGCAATGGGACTAATTAACCCAAAATAAAACTCTTAAAGTTGGTCAGAAGCAAAACACATGCAGAAGTTCAGGTAATGGCCACCATATCAAGATCAAATCAAAGAATGAGTGATGGAAAGGAGGAGGAGAGAGAAAATGAGACGGGCCACAGGAGAGAGAGAGAGAGAGAGAGAGAGAGAGAGAGAGAGAGAGAGAGAGAGAGAAACAGGAATACATGAACAGGAAGTGTAAGACAGGCAGCAAGAGAGTGAGACAGAGCAGTGAGAAGACAAAACAGCAGTGGATATCAGTGGTCTGATTCTCAAACGAATGACTCTAACGAGTCGATTCTTTTCAGCGAGCAAACAAAAACATACAACAAAACCAATACAGTACAATTACAGAACGAATTGCCTCTCATGAGTTATTTTATGTGAATCAAATACATCTGGCACGATTAATGTAGTCTGATTCCTGAGTGAATGACTCTAACGCAGTGGTTCTTTTTAGTGAATCAAACTAATACAGCACAACCGGTCCAGTACAAACGATTCCCAAACAAAAAGACTTGAATTCATTGGTTCTTTTCAGTGAATGAAAACACACACACACACACACACCAACCAGTGCAGTCCAATTGCAGAATGAAATAACTCAAATATTTAAGTTATTTTATCTGAACCACATACATCCAGCATGATTAACGTAGCCTGATACCTAAATGAATGACTCTAACAAAATGGTTCTTTTCAGTGAATCAAACACATACAGCACAACCAGTCTTTAAACACTTTAATGAGTCATTTTTCCCCCCAGTAAATAAAAAAAAATCATAGAGTGAAATCAGTGCAGTCCAATTACAGAACAAAATGACTCAAATAAGTCAGTTATTTTATGTGAATCAAATGCATACAGACCGAATGAATGAATGACTCTAACGAATTGGTTCTTTTCAGTGAATCAAACAAATACAGTCCAGTACAACCGATTCCCAAACAAATGACTTTAATGTGACAACAAAGGTGATTTGATTTGATCTGATACTGAGCTGGTTCTTTTCAACTCCACAACAACTATATAAATTTTTCCACTAACCTCTGACTCCGGTTTGAACAATGTAAGGCTGAACACCGTTACTGACATTCGTCATTTTGGCTGCGTGAGATTCTCCAGCTTTGTTGTTGTTGAGCAACCGAAGCGCGAGCTGTTAAAGCTCCGCCCTCTTCTGGAAAGGGGGCCGGAAGCAGCAGCTCATTTGCATTTAAAGGGACACACACAAAATGCCGTGTTTTTGCTCACACCCAAAAAATGGGCAAATTTGACAAGCTTTAATAAAAAATCTGTGGGCTATTTTGAGCTGAAACTTCACAGACACATTCTGGGGACACCAGAGACTTATATTACATCTTGTAAAAGAGGCATTATAGGTCCCCTTTAAGGAACTCCGAGTCATTGAGAGAAATCGGAACCGGAACTGAAAAAAAACTTTTAGAATTCCATGTCCAAGATAGAAAAAGTGAGACAGGCAATGCAACATACAGGCAGACTGAGAGAGAGATACAGATAATGAGAGTCAGACTGTTGAGAGTGACAGAGACAATATTTGAGAGAGACAGGCAGGGCACTGAGAGAATAAAACAGGCATGAGAGAGTGAGACAGACAACAAAGGAGTAAGACAGTGAAACAAGCAGTGAGAGAGTGAGACAGACAGACGGGTCGAACCTCAATACTTGACACTCCGGCTCTGTCAGTGCTGCTCCTGTCATCTGATGCTTTTTTTCTCCGTCTCTCTCTCTCTCAGATGCTGAGGGATTGTGAAAGGGAAGCACAGAGCGCTATAGTTTTTTAGGAAAAGAAGCCCTTGAAACCGCTCCCATCAAAGCACAGAATCCTGACGATTGGAGTCAACGATGTTCTTCAACAGACTCACACTACTGGAGCGCGGCGGAGCACAGCTTGATGAGTCCTGTGCATTGCGCTTCCCGCGAGCGAAAAACCCAAACAAGAGCTACACGTAAAAAAATCCAGCAAAAGATTTATTGAAACACACACACACACGCGCGCTCGTGATTCACTACTGCCAGCTACGCCAGGACAACACAAGGCATCGTGAGTGAATTTTAAATAATCGCAGAGCCTGTCGGTACTGAAACAGCCAGGGGCGGCCGATGAACACTATCTTTAATTCCCCGTCTCAAGCTGAGGTAAGCTGTACTCTTTGGAGAGAGAGAGAAAGAGAAAAATCCACCAATAAAATAGAGGTGTAGGCAATTCCGATCATTCACACTGTAGCTCTGACAGCCCCGCGTTCACTCCGCATGTCTATTTTTAGAAGAACTTCGAAAAGGCCATGGAGCAGGAACAACTTAATTGAAGCGTGAGAGGAAAAATAAACTATGCGGTACGATACAAAAACAGAATAAGAACGAAAGGGAGGGAGGGAGAAAGAGAAGTCCGCACCGGACAAACACAGCAATATAAAGCCCAATGTCACCTGCCTCCTTTTATTTATGAAGACTACGGCTGTCAATTTAATGCATTCATTCTGTGGGATTAATTATTAGGAAACCTGATGCAATTAATCATGCTTCCTTGATAAATTTCATAAGGACTTTTTTTGACAACTGGAGCATTTCAAGCTTAAAGCATTTTCTTTGTCAAAAAAAGGAAACGTTTCTAATGCATTTAATACTTCTACATCTCATTTATTATATATATATATATATATATATATATATATATATATATATATATATATATATATATATATATATATATATATATATATATATATATATATATATATATATATAAAATAGAATATTATATATATATATATAAAATAGAATATTATATATATATATATATATATATATATATATATATATATATATATATATATATATACATACATTATATATTATATATATGCATATATACAATATTATATATACATATATACAATATTATATATATATACAAACACACATACATATATACATAACCAGTTTGTGGTCTGTTTGTTTGGGGTTATTTATTGGGTCATAAAAATACCTTTTATTCAACGAGGATGCAATAAATTGACAGTAAAGACATATATAATTTTACAAAAGATTATATGTACGTTAACGAACATACAGTACAGACCAAAAGTTTGGAACCACTAAGATTTGTAATGTTTTTAAAAGAAGTTTCGTCTGCTCACCAAGGCTACATTTATTTAATTAAAAATACAGTAAAAACAGTAATATTGTGAAATATTATTACAATTTAAAATAATTGTGTACTATTTAAATATATTTGACAAAGTAATTTATTCCTGTGATGCAAAACTGAATTTTCAGCATCATTACTCCAGTCTTCAGTGTCACATGATCCTTCAGAAATCATTCTAATATGCTGATTTGCTGCTCAAGAAACATTTATGATTATTTTCAATGTTGAAAACAGTTGTGTACTTTTTTTTTTTTTCAGGATTCCTTAATGAATAGAAAGTTCAAAAGAACAGCATTTATCTGAAATACAAAGCTTATGTAGCAATTTACACTACCGTTCAAAAGTTTGGGGTCAGTAAGAATTTTTATTTTTATTTTTTTGAAAAGAAATTAAATAAATGAATACTTTTATTCAGCAAGGATGCATGAAATCAATCAAAAGTGGCAGGAAAGACATTTATAATGTTACAAAAGATTAGATTTCAGATAAACACTGTTCTTTTGAACTTTCTCTTCATCAAATAATCCTGAAAAAAAATATTGTACACAAATATTTTGTACAATTGTACACATTAAATGCTTCTTGAGCAGCAGATCACCATATTAGAATGATTTCTGAAGGATCATGTGACACTGAAGACTGGAGTAATGATGCTGAAAATGCAGCTTTGCATCACAGGAATAAATTACTTTGTGAAATATATTCAAATAGAAAACAGTTATTTTAAATTTTAATAATATTTCACAATATTACTGTTTTTACTGTATTTTTAATTAAATAAATGTAGCCTTGGTGAGCAGACGAAACTTCTTTTAAAAACATTACAAATCTTAGTGGTTCCAAACTTTTGGACTGTACTGTACGAATATTAGTGTTGTCAAATCCATTAATCGCATCTAACATAACATAATATATATATATATATATATATATATATATATATATATATATATATATATATATATATATATATATATATATATATATATATACACACACACACACTGCCCTCCAAAAGTTTGGAAATGCCCTAGAAAAGTAGGGATTTGGACAATATTGGCATGAATCCTTTTTAACTTGTGATAATTTTGCACTGATAAGGGACAACACAAACTACAAAAACATATTTTATTATATAATCAGTTTATACATAGAAAAAACTAAAATTTTCGATTCATCAAAATATCCACCATTAGCAGCTATCTGACCTAAACTGGATTCTAATTGGTTCATTGTATTCTAAACTTAATTGGCAATCAATTGTTGAAGCTGTCAATCAGTTTGTGCTGACCCAAAAATCTTTTACAAACCTGGGCCAAGTTTGAACCAGTAACCAGACATCACAGCTGGCAAAGGGGCATGTCTGACTATGACATGTATATATTTCCATTATTATGTAATCAAAATGAAAAATTATTATTGCTGGTATTCAATGATAATGTGTGTATTAAGTCACTGTAATGTATATGCACCAAAAAATGACAAGGATTTACGCTGATATCGTCCAAAATCACACTTTGCCAGGGGTGTTTCCAAACTTTTGGAGGGCAGTTGTGTATATACATATATACATACACACACATTTATATATATATGTGTGTGTGTGTGTGTGTGTGTGTGTGTGTGTGTGTGTGTGTGTGTGTGTGTGTGTGTGTGTGTGTGTGTGTGTGTGTGTGTGTGTGTGTGTGTGTGTGTGTGTGTGTGTGTAGACAGACTGCTTTTACATCCTTTTTGGATTGATTCACACACATATTCATGACCCGACAGGGTCATTCTAATCAAAATAACACCAGACACTTTAAAGAGACCCATTACGGGACGTTAGGAGTGCAATAAATTTCATTGACTTCCTGTCAAGCAAGATTCCACTTCCAAATAGTGAAAGACAGAAAGAAGGGCCTTGTTTAAACCCATATCATCTCTTGTGAGCCACACTGGGGCTGTGGGGTTTGTGTTGTGTTGTACTCACCCTCCGTAAACAACTAAATGAACCAAAGTGACATCTGACAGACACACTAACACACACCCCGATTGCTGGCCTGAAAATCATCAAATTCTGACATTGACTGAATGTGCAAACAGAGACAGTCTGCAGTTGCGTAACGCGCTGACATCAGTATTGAACATGTAGATATTCAGCTCTTCCCAAGGCACAGGGGACAGCTGCATTTCAGAGATTATCCTATATGGAAAAATAAACTGCATTATAAAACTGATTGTTCCAGTTGTAAAATGTGATTGGATGAGTCCGCGAGAGGACGTCGTAAACCAGAGGATATACACGGACTTGTGAGTGTGCATCAGTTCTATACTGATTCTATACACATGTGGCAAGTTATTTGGTGGAAGAATAGCTTAGTGTGATTTTTATTTTTAATAAATGTATTTATTGGTGGCTTTTAACATAATAGCTGTGCAAGACAGTGATTTTACCATAGCTAAAGAAAGTGTTCACCCAAAAACAGTCAACATTTACTTACTATCATGCTGTTTTGTGCCTCCTCAGACAAATCTGTACAAAACAGTCCATAGTCACAGTTGCATCACTGATGTTGCGCACACACTATGGTGGCAGAAAAACAGTGGTAACAAGTTAAGGAAAACTGAATAAAGAAAAAAAAAATGTTGTTGTGTCAGAATCGGAGTGCAAAAACATGGACTTCATTTTTATAGAATACCGTCATCATAGATGCTCTTTGATGCTAAATGCAGACGTTTATGGCTGCAAGCCATTAAACGGACAATTCTGATTTCACTTCTCAGAATTGTGAGATATAAACTCAGAACTGTAAGAAAAATAGTCAGAATTGTGAGAGATAAACACACAACTTCCTTTTATTATTCCATGGCTTCTATAGACTGCTACTACAGAACTGTCAAGACAGGTAGGCTCCGCCCACAAAACACCCCATCACTGTTTACAAACACCAAAATGGTCTATGAGTTACATCAAGTATTTGTTTTGTACTACTTTTTTATATTTTTTGGGAGTTAGACAGCACAAATCACCATTCTGCAAAATATTTCAGTTTGGATTAAATAGAAAGTCAGACAGGTTTAGAACGACATAAGGGTGATTAAATAATGACAGAAGTTTCATTTTTGGGTGAACCATTCCTTTAAACTGTAATACTCTATTAAGTTCACACCAGCATTAGATCTTTTTTTTAATTTTCCATTTGGTCTGAGCATTTCCGAGCAAAACAATTTGTATAAGCCTCCCAAGAATTCTTGCTTTGTTGTTGTTTTTTAATGTTCATGATACAAAATCATGCTGTGCATTTTCAAAGGACTCATGCAGAAGGGCACGCATTGGTTATTGGAACACGTCAAGACAAAATGAGGTGTGTATTTTGAAATCTCTGCAATTGGCATACCTTATTAATATTTATAAATATCACTGAAATAAATAAATAACATTTTAGATGCAAGAATGCTACGAAATAAAATTGCTTGAGAAAACAAAAAGAAACTCTGCAGACATGTTCCATTGGGCAAATGCAAACTTATAGTTATTTAAGGGAAAGATCTGCAAATAGCAGTAAAAGAGATCAAACTCTCTCCCCGGTGTGAGAATCTGTCATCACCTCCCACTCTCATCAAAACACATTCAGAGACAATGCAAAGAAAACAAACAGACATGCAGATTCTTACATGCTTTAAAGAGACATTCATTTATTATAAGTTATATTATATATATATATATATATATATATATATATATATATATATATATATATATATATATATATATATATATATATATATATATATATATATATTCTACATTAATGTAAAGCTTTTAATAGCATTGTCATTACGCTTTCTGAATTGTGTATCTTGATATGAGCCAGAGGAAGAGAGGAAACAAAGCATTATTCTCTCTTCTAAAATAGCTTAATTGTCACTTCAAGGCAAACATTTGTTCTGTATTGAGACAAATCTTTCATGAGCGACAACAAAAGAGTCTCGAGCCACTCGAGCCGCCCAACCGGTAGTTCCAGCAACATAAAAAAGACCTTTATGCTTTCAGATTCCCAAATTACGTTTGATCCCAACTGCCAGTGCGGTGTGTAACACAGCTAATGACTGCAGCAACACATCTTGAAAATGTGTGCCCGGTGACAGCCCAAAGTACTCTAAAATGTAAAACTGCTGTAAAATGTCCATGTGCTGTAACATACTCGACCGAGAGTCAGTTCATAGGCCATTTGGTCAAATCACACTGGACGTGGCTGTCTGCTTCAGTTAGTAGAGCAGAAACAACTAATAATACCAATTCACAGTACTGGGAAATCAACTAAAAGCTGTGAACTTCATTTCTATGCACTACATTAAAGGTGCTCTAAGCGATGTCACATGTTTTTAGGCCAAAACATTTTTGGTCACATACAGCAAACATCTCCTCACTATCCGATAGCTGCCTGCCCCCTGAACACACTGTAAAAAAACGCGGTCTCTGAAGTCACCACAAGCTGGTACAAACTGGTGCAGCCTGGACCACGAATCATAATAAACATGCTCCAGCCAATAACCGGCAAGAATGATTTGAAATGCGCGTTTCATGACTGTTTCAGGAAGCACGGAGGGGAGGGGGAGGAGGAGGAGGAGGGAGGGTCTAGCTAGCCTCTGTTTTGTTTGACAACACTTCGAACGTCAACAGGAAGTTACTCCGCCCAGGATCGCTTAGAGCACCTTTAACTGCCGTTTTCAAAATAACACTAGCAACAAGCTATATTTTAATATTTTAAGCGGCAGCTGACTCATTTTAGCAAGTTTTAGCACCGATTCAAAACAACTGATTCACCAATTAATTTGAATCATAATTCAGCAGTGTTTCTGGAACTGTGCTACTGCGAATCTTTTTTCCATAGCTTCACCACTCACACTTTCTTCTGAATTCTAAATTAAACAAACACTGAAGCCTGAATCTAAAACTATGTATGCAAGCGGTGCCCTTTTACTTTCCTAAGCAATCAGACATATTATCTTTGCCTTTTAGTTGTTAAAGCAAGTACAAAACAAGGGTGAGCAACCACCTAGGCCCTGTTTATACCTGGTATTAAAGGAATAGTTCACCTAAAAATGAAAATTATCCCATGATTTACTCAACCTCAACCCATCTTCTTTCAGCCAAACACAATCGGAGATAAAATAAAAATAACCTGGTTCTTCCAAGCTTTATTATGGTAGTTGATAGCGCTTCTGATTTTGAAGTCCAAAAAAGTGCATCCACCCATCATGAAAGTAATCGATACTCCAGGGGGTTCATAGAGGCCTTCTGAAGTGAAGCAATTGGTTTTTGTAAGAAAAATATAAAATCTTGATAAACTAAAATAACTAGCTTCCGGCAGAAGGTCTACACAAATCGACTAACGCCAAAAGAGTAATCTCTGATCTGACACGTTGATGAACGTGAAAGCGCAGAGGATGGAGCAAAACAAAACACTCGTCAGGAATTAACATTTTGGTCGATTGGATCACAAGCAGACGAGGGAGACACATTCCTGTTTACACCTGGTGTTTTAATCCATCTCTTTTGTCCATTTTCAACCACTTCTGTCCTGATTTCTTCAAGGGAAGGGTCTATGGGCGGGTACATTTTTTTTCAGATCTTTCGATCTAATGGACAAAATAAGCTTGCGCAATTTACATATGAACGCACCTGGAAACAAAGGAAAAACATATGGAGAGCATCAGCTTTTGTTTCTGCTCTGATAGCTGTAAGACCACACTGAACGCTGTGATGAGTGTGAGTTAAAAATCAGGAATGGTGAGAGAACATTGTGCTTGTACATTTTTCATCTTCAAACAAAACTTGGGTCTTCAGCCGACAAAGTTTAAATCCTGTCTGGCACATTCGACCACATGAGCGTTTACACTACGAAAGTACGGTCAAATGTTTTTTCGACTACCTCTGGAAGTGCTCGAAAATGGACAAGTTCAAAACATTTTAGACCCACGTTTACAGCTTGGATGCATTTACAGTCAAAATGCAACCACAGATCATTTGGATGAAATATTACAAATGTTTTTTCTCCCTTTTTTGGAATAACATGCACAAAATGTCCTGGAACATGCATTGAAAAGGTGTATTTTGATTTCATATTGACTTAAAGGTTAGTTCAGAATTTAGTTCAACAGTTAGTTCAACCAAAAATGATGTCATTAATGACTCACCCTCATGTCGTTCCAGGACATAAGACCTTCGTTCATCTTCGGAACACAGTTTAAGATATTTTAGATTTAGTCAGAGAGCTTTCTGTCCCTCCATTGGAAATGTATGTACGGTATACTGTCCATGTCCAGAAAGGTAATAAAAACATCATCAAAGTAGTCCATGTGACATCAGTGGGTTAGTTAGAAGTTTTTGAAGCATTGAAAATACATTTTGGTCCAAAAATAACAAAAACTACGACTTTATTCAGCATTGTATTCTCTTCTGGGTCTGTTGTGAATCCGGGTTCACGACTCAGCAGTGACGTTTCTGACGTAAGTCGCTGCTGACGTGTTATCCGGTGCGCCCGAGCTTCGTTTACAGTCTGAGGGAGACGCACGCTGTATTCAAGCTATTCTACATTGTTTGTATTTTGGTATTGCTATATTTTTTTAAAATGGTGCGTAAGTGTGCATGTCGCGGATGTCCTAATCACCAAAAACAACGATGTAAAAGTGCCAACGCCGACAGATGAAAGGATTCAATGGAATCAGTTCAATGGAATCAGTTCAATGGAATCAATTCAATGTAAAGGATTCTGGAAGAGAATACAATGCTGAATAATACAGAAGAGGATTAGGGCCAAGCAATAATAAAAAAATAAAACCATCTTGAGATTAAAGTTGTTAAATTTCAAGAAAAAAGTCAAAATAAAATGTTGAGAATAAAGTCATTAAATTATGAGAAAAATTACATTCAATTTCAAGAAAAAAAAGTCGAGATAAATTACGATAGTTAAATTACGAGAAAAAAAAATTGTTAAATTACGAGAAAAAAACTTGTTAAATTTTGAGACAAAAGTCTAGATAAAATGTTGAGAATAAAGTAATTAAATTACGAGAAAAAAGTCGTTAAATTACGAGAACAAAATTAGTTAAATTATGAGAAAAAAATTGACATTTCGAGAAAAAAGTCGAGATAAAATGTTGAGAATAAACTTGTTAAACTACGAAAAAAAAATCATAAAATTTCGAGAAAAAAGTCGAGATAAATTGTTGAGAATAACCTCAAAAATTAACTAAAAAAATCAACTAAAATTAAATTATGACTTTATTCTCAACATTTTATCTCGACTTTTTTCTCGAAATTTAATGACATTTTTCTCGTAATTTAATGAGTTTATTGTCAACATTTTATTTCGACTTTTTTCTCGAAGTTTTTTTTTCGAGATGGTTTTGATTTTTTATTATTGCTTGGCCCTAATCCTCTTCCGTAGAATAAAGTCATAGTTTTTGTTATTTTTGGACCAAAATGTATTTTCAATGCTTCAAAAACTTCTAACTAACCCACTGATGTCACATGGACTACTTTGATGATGTTTTTATTACCTTTCTGGACATGGACAGTCTACCGTACAAACACTTTCAATGGAGGGACAGAAAGCTCTTGGACTAAATCTAAAATATCTTAAACTATGTTCCGAAGATGAACGGAGGTCTTACGGGTTTGGAACGACATGAAGGTGAGTCATTAATGACATAATTTTCATTTTTGGGTGAACTAACCCTTTAAAATGATGAGCAGCTTGTCAGTCTGCTAGCTACAGCTTCAAAGTAGCTTCCCCAACACTGCTGCTCTCACACAAACACAGATGAACAGCAAAAGCTCCTTGCTTCCATTCAGCGGTTAATATCTCTATGAGCACAGAAGCTTTTGAGTGCTGTATAGGCAGGGAGGAGAAAGCTCAGATTAATTGCCTGGGAGATCTCTCCAGCCAAGCCACTGTACCAAAGAATAGCAGCTATTGTGATGTAAAAAGTGAAGAGACACAGAAAAAACTGTACACTTCAGTGTATGAAAAGGCCCAGCTGGTAGAATATTTGCTGTCATATGAGCAGAGGAGACTTGAATATGACTTGACAGAGTGAGCGAGAGAGATCGAGCGCGTGTGTGCATCTGAATGAATGTGTGCACGCTATTTAGCCCCACTCTGAGCTCCTAATGCATCCTGGGATATATTATGTGGTACATTTTGAAGGCTGTGTAATTAAATGAACACATGAACAGAAGAAGATGGGCATTATGAAGTGAACCGTAGCTCTCTGCGGTGGTAAAGGGGAGGTGAGTGAAAAAAAAACAGAGCTTTATTTTAAGAGCACGTCTGCTTTCCCACAGGCCTCGCTCTCAGCCTGCAGCTGGGCACCGATGGCACAGACCACATGAGCTCCTGTGGCTGAAACGAGGTGATGGACATAAAGAGAGAAATGGTGAGAAATATACAGATAAGAAAGGTGGAAGAAAGATTGGGAGAAGCGCTAGGAAAGCCAAGGTTATGGGTCCCAGGGAACACATATACTGATAAAATATATACAGTCTTGAATACACCGCAAGTCCCTCTGGATAAAAGCGTCTGCCAAATGCATACACTTAAATACTAATGCAAACAGAGATTGTAATATAAAGAAAGGCAAACAATCTAGAGACCATACAAAATAACACTGCCCATTGTCTATTTCTGACAAAAACAAGCATTTAACTTTATGCAACTTGCTTAGATTTGTTCACCGGAAAAATGGGCAATGGGCATTTTTGAGGAAGAACTAAACACTAGATTTACAATGTCAGTGTGATCAAATCTAAATAAATATTTTAAAAGTAAAAATTAGAAACACCACCAATGGAACATCAAGCACTAACTAACTAACTAAATAAATAAATAAAGGCACGTTAATCACTAAATACATACATATTTGGTCACTTTACATGTCAATCAGATGGTCTTTTCCTGTCTAAGGGGCCGTTTACGTGACAATGTTTTCAACTAAAAACAGAAAACGTTTTATGTGTTTTGGCCGTTCATTTATATGACAATGGCTTTTAGGGGGCCTGAAAATGCAAAGTTTTTAAAGGGAAACTTCATTCAAAAATTTTAATTATTCCATGATTTACTCACCTTCAAGCCATCCTAGGTGTATATGACCATCTTCTTTCAGACGAGGAAAATTGGAGATATATTTAAAAATATCCTTAGTCCTCCAAGGATTATGATTGTGAATGGAGGCCCAAATTCTGAAGACCAAAAAATGCATCCATCCATAAAAAAATGAATCCATACGACTCCAGGAGGTTAATAAAGGCCTTCTGAAGTGAATTGATGTGTTTGTGTCAGACAAATATCCTTATTTAAAACATCATAAAGTAAAATAACAAGCTTCTGGTGAGCTTCCGGTGCGACAGCCAATGCGCATTCGACGTACATCCAAAAAGCATTAACTTCCACGATGTAGTACAATGCGTAGTACGTCATGTCATTGTGTACTATATTGCGGAAGTTAACGCTTTTTGGACGTACGTCGAATGCGCATGTCTGTTGTGCCAGGCCTTTATTAACCTCCTGGAGTCGTATGGATTTTTTTTTTTTTTTTTTTTTGCATTTTTTGTCTTCAGAATTTGGGCTACCATTCACAACCATTATAATCCTTGGAGGACTAAGGATATTTTTAAATATCTCCCCGATTGTCTTCGTCTGAAAGAAGATAGTTATATACACCTAGGATGGATTTAGGGTGAGTAAATCATGGAACAATTTACATTTTTGGGTGAACTATCCCTTTTAAAAGGGATTCAAAGTTCAAGGTTTTTTTTTTAAACGATACCGTTATCGTCTCTAACCTACAAAAACGTGAATTCGTGAAAACAGCGACATCATGCAAATGCATATTATGTGTTCAGTCTATAAGCGTGTAGTGTTTCTTTAAAAGTGACATCGCCAACTACTGGCCTGGCAGCATAATACAGAGTTTTTAGTCGTTTCGACAACATTGTCGTCTTTGCCCGAAAACAGCAAAGGAAAATCTTTTCTGTTTTTAGTACATCGTTGTTGTATAAAAGTACCCTTAGTGAAGCAGTTGTGGCCTAATGGTTAGAGAGTCTGACTTGTAACCTAAAGGTTGTGGGTTCGAGTCTCAGTACCTATCTGGAGTTAATGAACAGTGCTCTCTTCCACTCTCATTACCCACAACTAAGGTGCCCTTGAGCAAGGCACCTAACCCCCAATCGCTCCCCGGGCACCGCAGCAAAAAAACTGCTGCCCACTGCTCCAGGTGTGTGTTCAATACTCACTGCTGTGTGCACTTGGATGGGTGAAATGCAGAGCACAAATTCAGAGTATGGGCTACACGTTACATCACTTTCACTTCAGTCAGAACTAGTCAAACGTCTGGCCCGAGTCCACTTCAAAAGGAAAATGACTGTTACAATTTGTATAAAAAGCAAAATAGCCTAAATTTGCAAAATTGAACTGCTAATGATGCTGTAAAATTTGTTTGACCTTTGCATCTAGTGCTGTTCTCTGTGTTACATTTTGTAAGTAAAACCTAAAGGATCAAAAAACATGAGAGAAACCTAAAGCAAACAAACTGTGAGACAAATAAAATGATGTGGGAAAAGACAAAACAATCAAACCAACTGTGAATACACTCTAAACAACTCTGTACCATTTCCTCAATGGCCTACCAGACTTTAGCTGGTCCAAAACTGTGCACAATTACAGCAGATAGCAGGTAGAAGGGGAATATGTCCAGAAAAAAAGCATAAAAGCCACATCATATCTCAACGAAATCCAAAAAGACAGAGCCTGCTGCAGAGCAGTGTCTTTGTCAGATAGCAGCTTGAGTCCTAATGCCAAGTGGAGCACATCCTCATACAAATTGGGTGTAGCCACATCCATGCAAACAGTCTACCCCAATCTCATGTCAAATCTCATGGGGTTGCAATGAATCAAACCCACAGTACCTCTTCAGAAAAATACGAGATCAGCCGTAACGCGTGAGGGGGCAAAAATCCCATTACAAAGGTCGGAAACATCACTCTTGCCTGGCGCCCGTACATTTATAGGCCAAATGGTTCCTTTCTGAAATTAAAATCAGTCGCTTTGAATCATGAATCACATTCTGTTCAGCCCACTTAATATTCACTCTAGAATGCAAATTAGTTTTTTTTTTTTTTCTCCCCACAAGGTCTCAAACCAATAATTCACAGGAAAAACTAACTAATTCAGTAGTGGGGCAGGAAGTCTGGGAGTGGTGTGATGGCCCAGTGTGAACTGAGAAATAAACTAATCACCAGATAGTGGACTTACAAGCTGAAACAATATTCATGTGCTTTCTGCTCTCAGTTCTATTTAGGATTGAGGATTTGACTTGGTTTGGCATGAATCGGGTCCTGTCCCAAATGGCACGCTAAGCACTTGTGGCCAAGTCTTCAATCCCAAATAGAACTGAGAGCAGAAAGCACGTGAACATTGTTTCAGCTTGTTAATCTAAGCACTTGTGTCCTTCCTCCGACTCCACACTCTAATGAAATAATGCTTTGAATGTCGGGTAGAAGTCTACATCAAGGGAGCATAGTGGCCAAGTTAGTAAGCATTTTTCTGAAACCTAAAATGACACATGGGACACCATATGGTCTCATGCTCTTCACGGGGACGTGAACGTGGAGGCCACTGTAAGTCTGCAAACCCGCAAGTGTACATGAAGTGTTCCATTTGGGACAGGGCCTTAACAATGGTCTCATTATGTTTATGAGATAATTCTGGATTCAGAATGAAAATGCTATTGAAATTCCAAATCAGTTTTCTGAATTTGAATGGATGGATGGAACAATAAATACAACAATGGATAGATGGACGGACGGACGGACGGATGGATGGAAGGATGGAAAGATGGATGGACGGTACAGACAAATACAGAAGATGGATGGATGGATGGATGGATGGATGGATGGATGGATGGATGGATGGATGGATGGACAGTACAGACAAATACAGAAGATGGATGGATGGATGGATGGATGGATGACAGACAAATACAGAAGATGGATGGATGGATGGATAGATGGATGGATGGAATGATAAATACAGAAGATGGATAGACAGACAGATGGAAGGATGGATGGATGGATGGATGGATGGATGGATGGATGGATGGATGGATGGATGATGGACGGTACAGACAAATACAGAGGATGGATGGATGGATGGATGGATGGATGGATGGAATGATAAATACAGAAGATGGATAGACAGACAGATGGAAGGATGGATGGATGGATGATGGACAGTACAGACAAATACAGAAGATGGATGGATGGATGGATGGATGGATGGATGGATGGATGGATGGATGGATGGATGGAATGATAAATACAGAAGATGGATAGACAGACAGATGGAAGGATGGATGGATGGATGATGGACAGTACAGACAAATACAGAAGATGGATGGATGGATGGATGGATGGATGGATGGATGGAATGATAAATACAGAAGATGGATAGACAGACAGATGGAAGGATGGATGGATGGATGGATGGATGGATGGATGATGGACGGTACAGACAAATACAGAAGATGGATGGATGGATGGATGGATGGACAGTACAGACAAATACAGAAGATGGATGGATGGATGGATGGATGACAGACAAATACAGAAGATGGATGGATGGATGATAGATGGATGGATGGAATGATAAATACAGAAGATGGATAGACAGACAGATGGAAGGATGGATGGATGGATGGATGGATGGATGGATGGATGGATGGATGGATGGATGGATGGATGGATGGATGGATGGATGATGGACGGTACAGACAAATACAGAGGATGGATGGATGGATGGATGGATGGATGGATGGATGGATGGATGGATGGAATGATAAATACAGAAGATGGATAGACAGACAGATGGAAGGATGGATGGATGGATGATGGACAGTACAGACAAATACAGAAGATGGATGGATGGATGGATGGATGGATGGATGGATGGATGATGGACAGTACAGACAAATACAGAAGATGGATGGATGGATGGAAGGATGGATGGATGGATGGATGATGGACGGTACAGACAAATACAGAAGATGGATGGATGGATGGATGGATGGATGGATGATGGACGGTACAGACAAATACAGAAGATGGATTGATGGGATGATAAATACAGAAGATGGATAGACAGATGGATGATGGATGGAACGATAAATACAACAATGTATAGACAGATGGATGGATGGATGGATGGATAATTCAGTAAATTCCTCTTCCTGTCATTCTAATTTAACTGACACTTCATAGCTGTTTTTAAATCTCATATCATGGAGCTAAACCTTCAGTCACACCTGTACATCTCTTTTTCTGGAAAGTGGCTGGATTTCAATAGATGAAACTCAGCATTTTGTCCTCAGCTCCTAGTAAATATTTATGAAGGCAGAAAACACCAGTGATAATGTCTAAGCATAACAAATGTGTGGAGGGTCTGATTTCAAAGTCTCCCAAACTATGTTGTCTGCCTCTTCTGTCAATTTTGCGGTTGAAAGGATAATTGATGTCCCGACGGTATTGCGTGCTCATAAATAAAAGAAGGCAAAGGCTGAAATGGTATTAAATATGGCTCGAAGTGAATATGAAATCAATGCTAATAGAGGCTAGAAACTCTGGACTCTACAGTGGCCTTTCAACCTCCTCATCCCCCACAAACACTTCCCAGCATGCAGAGCAGCCTGAACGACATGTCACCTCCGCAAGGGCACTAGCGGCGATCTAGGCGAGAGTCAAATTCATCATGCGCAGCAACATTTAAAAATAAAAAGCTGTTAAATGGGGGAAACTTTACACCTTTTATGAGGAACTGATTTATCGTGTGAAGCCTTTGCTGGCGCTCCCTGTTGTGACGGTAGTCCCGCGACCCAGAATGCTGGTGGTCTTTGAGCGTTTACGTGTTTCGGCGCTCTTTCGCACCGGCGCCTGAAGCAGGCCACATTTGATAGCAAACGATAAATTACCTAACTGTAAAAGCTCAGTCGCAGGAGACGGGTGTAAAATACAGACGCCAAAGCTCTCTCTCTCTCTCAAGCCTCTTGAGGTTTTATTCAGTCCAGTGGAAAATTTGTCAAAGAACGAGCTATTTTTATGAGGTCTAATGGATCGCCGGTGAGAACACATTTAACATGAGGTGGTGATATGAACAAAAACAATGTCACCTATTTTACCAGACTGGAATTAAACCATTTTACAACAAAGCTCAATCAAATGACCTTACTGTAAATAATACAAATGTGATGTGTAAAAAATGTTTTAAATGTTTAATACATCAAACTGATAAAACGTTTTCTATTGTCTGATATCCTGTTCAGCTGCACACAGCAAAAAAAAAAATAATAATAATTTTTTAATTTTTGAGTATTTCAGTATTATTGAATGAGTGGGCTTTCTATTTTAAACAATGGAATATCAATACCAAATAATACCAAAAATACCAAATAATTAATTTATTGAAGATACATTCACTCAAAACAAATAGTATTATCTTACAAAAAAAAAAATAAAAATAATAATAATTAAAAAAAATACATCAAGTAAATTTAAGGCTTGTTTTCAGGGAATATATATTTTATATATATATATATATATATATATATATATATATATATATATATATATATATATATATATATATATATATATATATATATATATATATATATATATATATATATATATATACACATACACAGTATTTTTCTTACTACATTAGCAATTTAAGCTTAAATCTAACAAAAAATAGTTGCTTTCGCGCTTAGAATAATTGGAAAAATTGTAAATGAATGAAGTAATTTAAAATATATTCTCTGAAAACAACTTTTCACTGCCAAATAAAAGTATCTTGTTTTACTGGAAACATATTTATTGCAGTGTGTGCCCTGTACTGATAAAATCTGCTGAAATTTCACATTCTGAGTCTTTACCTCAACAAGGTTACAGTGTTTTTGAAGGGTGTGCGCTCTAGCGTCTCCATCGGGCTATTCCCCAACAATGTGCCAACAAGGTTCCTCGCTCGCTCGCCACAGTCCACCTCTGCAGCTCTGAGACCTCCTGGAGCATGACGCTGTGCGTTAGACGAAGAATCCCGCAGAGACGCCGGTGCTTTCCGTAAACCGGCCCCTGCCCAATCTTATTTCCCGGCCTGTACGTCTGACACCTGTAGAAACCCTCTTTATTACTCTGAATGCCGGGGACAAACGTGGAGCTCATTCACACTTCATTCCTTTGGGTGTCCGCTTATTGACCGTGAAAAGCGTGACCGTATTCTCGCTGCCCTTCAACAATAGAGCTTCAGTCGTTGTTACAATTACAACTACAGCCATCAGAGGACGAGGAGGAGGTCTGCCCAAAGCCTCCTCCATCCCACATGGAGAATGTGAATTTATATGTTAGTATGTGAGGAAAAAAATCATACTGCACTGAGCTCAGGGTGCAAAAGACAGAAGGGAATGACTTTAGTGGGACAAGCCACCGTTATATAAAGATGCAAAAGAAAGAGAGAGAGAAAGTTCATGTGAATTATACAGATAAACTGATTCTTCTGAGATGAACACAAAGGAGGTTCTAGAAAGCAGCTTGTGAGGAATCCCTGATGCCAACTCTATTTCAGTTTTATTCTGCTTTACTGGCATGACAAAGCTGTAGGGAGAGTAGAGAAAGACATGTCACCCCCCATAAAGAGATAGTTCACCCAAAAATGAAATGCTTGTCATCATTTACTCACCCTCGAGTTGTTCCAAACCTGTGTGAGTTTCTTTCTTCTGCTGAACACACTTCCAACACACTTTTTCCAAGAATTATAAAAAAAAAAAACCCTGAAATAATAATTTGATGAACAAGTTTTTAGAAGATAGCATAAGCTATACAAAAAGTTTTCCAATCACTGTCCATTCCTCAAAATGGCAAAAAATTATCATTAACTGAATCTTTCAAGAAAGTGATTATCCCATACCTAAAAATATGTGTACATAAAAAGTACTGAATAAAAAAGTACTGAATAATCTATACCAATATACAGTAGTGTGTACAGTAACTACTGAAGGTAATATAAATAAGGGTGGGTGATATAGCGGTAGATAAGAAAACCAGTATAAATATGTAAACCGGGAGAGATTTTAGACTTTCGTCTTTATCGTGGTTACACTCATGTGACGTTAGCTGTGATGTGCAGTCAAGAAAGCTTATCACCTGAATGTGTTTATAAGCCTTGTGGTTTATAAACAAGTGATTTTAAACCATTCAAACACATTTCTCTACATGTGTGCACTGTCTGAGGGACAGTTTCTGAGGACATACAGCACTTGAGTACTGAACTGAGTTCTTTTTGGTGCCTAATTGGGCTTGAATGGCCAAATACACACTCTTATATGTCAGAATGCCCATCTATGTGAATGTTATAGATATAGATATAGATGATATAGATATATATATTGTCATAAAGTTGTTATTTTGTTTTTTTGGAGCACAAAAAGTATTCTCATCACTTCATAACATAAAGGTTGAACCACTGTAGTCACTAGAACTGTTTTAAATATGTCTTTGCTAGCTTTGTAGACATCTGAAAGTGTTAATTATCTTGCTGGCAATACAAGCCTCACTGAGCCATTGTATTTCATCAAAAATATCTTAATTTGTGTTCTGAAGATGAACAAAGGTCTTAGGGGTGTGGAAGGACATGAGGGTGAGTAACTAATGATAGAATTTTCATTTTTGTGTGAACTAACCCTTTAAGTGAACGTAAACAGTTGTGAAAGAAAATGCATGTGTATCTGTATATTGGATCTGTGCATTCGGTCTTAAAGTGACAGTAGCCTAATATACCTGCTGCTGCCTGTATCATTAATGTTAATCAAAAGACAAAGAGAAACCCTCTCACTGCTCTTTACTAAATCACTTTTGTAATTTTAATAAGATTACATGAATAATTTAATTTACACAGTGAAGACTATGCAGTATTTTTTTATGATATTGAA